>NC_052335.1:18661255-18773755 GCF_016432855.1 Salvelinus namaycush | reverse complement strand
CTATGAGTCAGTGGCTTGGGGTGCTAGGAGTCAGTGGCTTAGGGTGCTAGGAGTCAGTGGCTTGGGGTGCTAGGAGTCAGTGGCTTGGGGTGCTAGGAGTCAGTGGCTTGGGGTGCTAGGAGTCAGTGGCTTGGGGTGCTAGGAGTCAGTGGCTTGGGGTGCTAGGAGTCAGTGGCTTGGGGTGCTAGGAGTCAGTGGCTTGGGGTGCTAGGAGTCAGTGGCTTGGGGTGCTGGGAGTCAGTGGCTTGGGGTGCTAGGAGTCAGTGGCTTGGGGTGCTAGGAGTCAGTGGCTTGGGGTGCTAGGAGTCAGTGGCTTGGGGTGCTGGGAGTCAGTGGCTTGGGGTGCTAGGCTGGAAAACGGATTTGTTATGTGATATTTAGAACAGGTGAGATTTAAAACAGGTGAGAATTAAAACAGGCAGCAGCGGCTGGGGGAAGGAGGAGGTGGGAGGCTTCGCAGTGCCACGCTCGTCCGCGGAGCCGGGGGGGAAGTGAATGGGTGTTTTACAGCTACCCTTCCTCCCTCCTCAGGCTGCCTCATGGACTAAACAACAAGTGCCTCACCACTGGAGAGGAGAGCTAGAGAACAGGAAGATGAAGTAGAGAGGGACGTGCTCTGCGGAGCGAAGACGAGGTCAGGTTATGTCATAGTTTCTCGCTTATCTCAGTCTCTTTAAATACCTGCCAGGGCTGTGCAAACAAGCCGTCGGAAGACAGAGCCCCTGCAGCCCAGACCAGCCCCATCTGTCACACACACAAATACACACGCACAGTGACGGCTGTATCGCCACAACAACACACAGCAGACAGCTTGTACCAAAACACACAGAGAAGAAGGCTGTCTACGGTGGAGATCCAACAGCCACTGTCATCCTCCATTCAGTTTACAAACACACTGACAACAAGGGAATCACTTCTCAGCAGCATCACCAGAGAGAGAGAGAGAGAGAGAGAGAGAGAGAGAGAGAGAGAGAGAGAGAGAGAGAGAGAGAGGTAGAGAAAAGGAGAGGGAGAAACGGTATGTCTACTTACCTGGGTATATCAGCTCCCCAGTCCCACAACATCTCCAGTCACCAAAAGCAATCCTCTGGGGTGAAACTCTTCCTGTCCATTCTCCGGGGTCACCGATAGAAAGCCAAAACAGCAGGGCCAAACTCCCATCAATCAGAATAGCCACTCACTGGTAGTGAGAGCGTATGCTTGCTAGGAGACCTACTGATGTAAGCTAGTCACCAGAGAAAATACCCAGTCAGTTGTGACGCATATCCAGGATCAGAAATAGCAATAGGGCCCCCAGAGGGATTATACAACAGACTACATTTAGAGGACCTTCCACTGGCCCACAGAGCAGGAAGGCAGGCAGCGCTCATTCTCTCTCTCCTTGCCTGCCTGCCTGCCTGCCTGCCTGCCTGCCTGCCTGCCTGCCTGCCTGCCTGCCTGCCTGCCTGCCTGCCTGCCTGCCTGCCTGCCTGCCTGCCTGCCTGCCTGCCTGCCTGCCTGCCTGCCTGCCTGCCTGCCTGCCTGCCTGCCTGCCTGCCTGCCTGCCTGCCTGCCTGCCTGCCTGCCTGCCTGCCTGCCTGCCTGCCTGCCTGCCTGCCTGCCTGCCTGCCTGCCTGCCTGCCTGCCTGCCTGCCTGCCTGCCTGCCTGCCTGCCTGCCTGCCTGCCTGCCTGCCTGCCTGCCTGCCTGCCTGCCTGCCTGCCTGCTCTCTCTTTGCTGGCTCCACAGTCTTTTTTTACAAAGTAAGTTGACATTTTCCTAAGCAAGACATGACCACAAATAGAGGGGTCAAGTGAAAGACAGCAGTTATGGGGTGGAGCGGCAGGAGCAGGGCTGTTGCCGGCTGCTTCTCTCTCTAAGTGTTGTGTTGTTATGACACTGCAGCACAACCTTATCAGGCTGGCCTGGCGGCCGACACCACACTACAGTCTGGACACACACCACCCCTGACCCCCCGGGGGTTGTCCTATCCAAAAGCGAGTGTGTCCTGTCAAAGAGCGAGCCATAACATGGTATCCCTCTACTCTCCCTCCTTCCCTCTACCCCTCCCGCCCCGCTTCCCCTGCCGCCTGTGACTACCCCTCTCCCCCCTCCTCCTCCTCCTCCCCACCAGCTCTATAAATAGCTTGCCAGGCTAATAGTGAAAAATCGCCTCAGAGATGTGTTTTCTCCGGCCCAATCCCCTGCTCTCCGGTCAACGATATGATTCGCTCCTGTGTTGCTCCTTCAGTGCGTTATTGGCCATGAAGAGTGACATTGGGACAGGGCAGCACTGGGACAGGGCAGCACTGGGACAGGGCAGCATTGGGACAGGGCAGCATTGGGACAGGGTAGCACTGGGACAGGGCAGCAGAGAGAGATGGAAGAGGGAAAGGGGGAAAGAAAAGAGAGAAGCCCTGCTGAGCAATAGCTTCCAGCCACAAACCTCGCTGCAGCGTTGAATATTAATGCATGTTTATGCTTCTGAATTAACCTCAGGTATGTCATGAGTGACAGTGGTGCGGCTAGTTTGAGAGCTACCGTATAACATTCTCCGCATTGCATACATTCAGGGCCACACATTGTCAAAACGCAGGCAGTGTGGAGAGGAATTCACCTCAACAATGGGCAAATGATAACAAACACATACGGCAGTTGTTTTGAGTGGACCAACTCGAGCAAGACACCAGTTCCATGCTGGTGATACTTTGGTTAATAACACCCGTGCTGTCACGCAAGTCAAACCTACACCTCTATTATGACACCATTGTTACTTTGCCCTTACTGGAGAATCCAATTTACAAGTCTAACAATAACTTGACCTCTGTTGAACTCCCTATGAGAAATCAGAAACTGCTGCGGGCAGGAGACAACTGGGAATAGCTGACACACACACACACACACACACACACACACACACACACACACACACACACACACACACACACACACACACACACACACACACACACACACACACACACACACACACACACACACACACACACACACACACACACACCCACCCAAAGGACTGTCCCAGAGCAGGGAGACCTGACACCCTAGCCACCTATTGGCTATCCAAAGTAACCAACACCTGCTGTGAACTAAACTCAATAATCCACACTGTTCAGCTCTAAGTAGGAGTGCAGTACTCCTGAGCAGGAAGCGGAGGTATAGTTGATGCAATGTGTGAGACAAGATGAAATGACACAGTTCACAATGACATGCCTAGCTATTTCTACACTAGCATGTGCATTCACACTGGTAGGCAGCAGAAAGAGAATAACACTATAGCACACAACAGATGTTATGAGAGAAAACCAGGTAGCTGTGTTTAACACACTCAACATTCAACACTTCATCTTAAAAGAGACAGTTCCCCATTGCCTTTTACAGGTGGAATATCATCATTAGGTATAAACAGAGAGAAACATATGTTTATATTTTGAATGTAGCAGAGTATAAAAACTAGGACAGTTCTCTATCATATACTGTAGGCCCTTCTGCACATCTTTATGTAAACACATAACATGCCCTGGATATCAAGCAACAGAATGATCTAGTAGAAACATACACTCAGTTGTCAGTTTATTAGGTACGCCACCCCATTTCTGAAGAAAAAACACAAATGTGAAAAATGTATGTATAGTTATAGCGTTTTGGAAATAAACTCTTCATTTATGCATAAAACGCTGAACGGCACATGCTGCGTGTGACCAAATCTGCTTATCCTGTCGAGGCACAAACTCTCTCACTATCCACGTTTGAAAACCATTTAGCTAGCTAGTAAAACAGACTAGACGACCTTGTAGAGTTCTTCAAGTGGAGAATTCTATGCGTGTCTATGAATACATCTGAAGATAGTTTGCAGCACCTCAGGTCAATTCCTTGCCCTATGGGTTTCTATAACAGTGTTATAAACTGGCTAGGAAGATTCCAACCTTTGCCATCTAGGACCTTGGCTGCGCAAGGTTAGCCTCAAAACTCTGAGTGGGGTGGACCCTTTAAAAAGGCTACAAAAACAGCTACAGAAATGTAACCTAAATGTACGCTATAAAATGCAGTTACTTCAAAAGCTGGTGGCATCAACGGCACCGCATCCCTCTGAAACCCAACGCCTTCAGGAGAAATGAATCCCAATGCAACATCAGAGACCTGGAATCATACTTCATTTAAGGATGTTACATTTGAGTAATTTAGTAGATGCTCTTACAAAGGGCGTGAGTAGTGAGTACACACATCTTCGTACTAGTCCCACGTGGGAATCGAACCCCCAACCCTGCCTTCGCAAGCACCATGCTCTACCAACTGCGCCACACAGGACTTTTATCAGACACATATTGATATCTGTGCCTAATGTACACTGAGAGAGAGGGGAAAAAACTGCCTTGATAACTGGAGCAGAGAAAATAGAGAGGGGAAACCCTTTTTGTATTTTTCTATTGAAAGCTGTGCAGAGGGTTTCACTTATACACCCCCTGGAGCTGAGACAGAGGAACACACAGGGAGCGGAGTCTGCAAAGCACGCAACACACACACACGTACCCAAATGCGCACACACGCACAACATACTACATTTTAAACCGTGTTTTATGGTGCGACAAAATAATGAATGTGCTCCTTTAAGTCGAAGCAGACAGCGAATGAGGTCATCACATTTTATCGCTATTTTATATAATTTTACACGTTTCTTTCCTTCTATTCAGGGAGACAAAGAGAGAAGTAGAAACAGTGTGTCACATGTTCCTGGCAGCATCAGCCTCTCTAATAGGACCAGAGCTTTTTCATGACAAAGTCATATTTGACCTGGCGACCCCTGACCGTCCCTGGCCAGGGGGTGGGTCTTCCTAGCAGGCCTTGGGGGAGCGTGAGGCAGCCTGATAGAATGAGAGCAAGCGATCATGAAAACAGTCGCTCAGCAGCCCCTCCAAAACAAACCCGCTCTCATGCACCCGAGGTACAATTGCTCATTGGAGTGTGAGGCAGTGACTCGCTCTCAGCCAGCCATCAGGGACCCAGTTAGGAGTTACGCAACAGGCCTGCCTGCGTGTTTTCCACCGCCAGCTGAGGGGCCGACCCCACAGCTGTTCCCGATTCCGACGGTGAAACCCTTTCTGGGCAAAACCTCTCGGAACGTCGCCGCCCTCCCCCCTCCCCGAACCCCTTCTCTCAGTCCTTGTCATTCCACCGGGTCTCATGTTGCCTGTGGCACCTGTTACCCCCAGCGGTAAGGCAAAGCAGGCAGGCAGGCCAGCTCAGATAGCCCCCCACTCCCTTCCACCACTCTCCCATGGCCCTTTTTCTCTCCAGTGTCAGTTTACGGCAATCACCCAGACAAGCAGTAACAATTTTAGACTTGGCCCTGAATCAGATCAGCTGGCTGATGCTGGGAATGAGCACCGGGGGCTTCCCAAACAGAACACCCCTGCTGGGGCCCCGTGGCCCTCAGCTCCTCTACAACCAACAACACATGGGAGCGCAGGTGAGTCACTAAGAGCCACGCTCAAGAACAAAACGACCAAAAGGTATCTGGGTTCAGGCTGGCTCACTGAAAATGAGTTGTTTTTTTCAGACTTGAATCAAAACCAAATGTACTGTCGTGATTCGTGAAAGACCATGGATGGGAGTTAATTTAACAAATTATATTTTCCCCTGACAAACAATTGCCCTGGAAAGAGCATTATGGCCTCATAATCAAGTCAATTGCTTTGACAGCACATATTTCGCCGCTTTTTAATTTGCTCGAAAGACAAAATCTCAGCCCAAATCCTCCATCACAGATGGCTGGATAAAATTTCCATCAAACATGATATTAATTGGGTTGCATCACACCCTTCAGTTTTACAGCCGATTAACATAATCTGGGTTTTAACAGGTTTTAATGGCAGCCAATTTGTAGCTATTTGTGGCATGCACACAGGAACTGCGTAGGAGGCTCTGAGAGGGTGGTAAGTGGCATCTTGAATATTGACAGATTTGATTCAAAATTCATTTCAATGACTCCCATGAATATCCAGTAAACGCCCCCACACAACCCACAAAGTGTTTTAAATCTTCATACACCATGCTGTACACCACAACTACGCAAGCATGTTCTAGAGGGAAGTACATTTATAGAGGAACATTTCTCAAATAAATCACTCAATTTACCCCTAAAATACACTTCTCTCAATCTTTCATTGCAAATGACTGAGACGATAATCTAACCTCTTGCTTTCTAAAATCAGATCCTTCCACAGCGCCAAACGAAGCTAAAGCACACATGCCATTCATCTTTATAGCCTGGGCATGCTCTGTCATTTAGATTCTATGGCCTGGCTGGGGAGTAGAGTAACACTGAGCGGCTGTTAGTGGATGAGCAGTGAAGGACATGCTGTCAGATTGGCTGAGGCTAAAAATATCATGGGCTGCCCCATGGACGTTACTATACTCCTTGCATCTCTCTCTCTCCATGGACGTTACTATACTCTTTGCATCTCTCTCTCCATGGACATTACTATACTCCTTGCATCTCTCTCTCTCCATGGACGTTACTATACTCCTTGCATCTCTCTCTCCATGGACGTTACTATACTCCTTGCATCTCTCTCTCTCTCCATGGACGTTACTATACTCCATGCATCTATCTCTCTCCATGGACATTACTATACTCCTTGCATCTCTCTCTCTCCATGGACATTACTATACTCCTTGCATCTCTCTCTCCATGGACATTACTATACTCCTTGCATCTCTCTCTCCATGGACGTTATTATACTTCTTGTATCTCTCTCCATGGACGTTACTATACTTCTTGTATCTCTCTCCATGGACGTTACTATACTCCTTGCATCTCTCTCTCTCCATGGACATTACTATACTCCTTGCATCTCTCTCTCCATGGACGTTACTATACTCCTTGCATCTCTCTCTCTCCATGGACGTTACTATACTCCATGCATCTCTCTCTCCATGGACGTTACTATACTCCTTGCATCTCTCTCTCCATGGACGTTACTATACTCCTTGCATCTCTCTCTCTCCATGGACGTTACTATACTCCTTGCATCTCTCTCTCTCCATGGACGTTACTATACTCAATGCATCTCTCTCTCTCCATGGACGTTACATTACTCCTTGCATCTCTCTCTCTCCATGGACGTTACTATACTCCATGCATCGCTCTCTCTCCATGGACATTGCTATACTCCTTGCATCTCTCGCTCTCCATGGACGTTACTATACTTCTTGCATCTCTCTCTCTCCATGGACGTTACTATACTCCATGCATCTCTCTCTCTTCATGGACATTACTATACTCCATGCATCTCTCTCTCTCCATGGACGTTACTAAACTCCATGCATCTCTCTCTCTCTCTCCATGGACATTACTATACTCCTTGCATCTCTCTCTCCATGGACGTTACTATACTCCATGCATCTCTCTCTCTCCATGGACGTTACTATACTCCTTGCATCTCTCTCTCCATGGACGTTACTATACTCCTTGCATCTCTCTCTCTCCATGGACGTTACTATACTCCTTGCATCTCTCTCTCTCCATGGACGTTACTATACTCCTTGCATCTCTCTCTCTCCATGGACATTACTATACTCATTGCATCTCTCTCTCTCCATGGACGTTACTATACTCCTTGCATCTCTCTCTCTCCATGGACGTTACTATACTCCTTGCATCTCTCTCTCTCCATGGACGTTACTATACTCCTTGCATCTCTCTCTCTCCATGGACGTTACTATACTCCTTGCATCTCTCTCTCCATGGACGTTACTATACTCATTGCATCTCTCTCTCTCCATGGACGTTACTATACTCCTTGCATCTCTCTCTCCATGGACATTACTATACTCCATGCATCTCTCTCTCCATGGACGTTACTATACTCCTTGCATCTCTCTCTCTCCATGGACGTTACTATACTCCTTGCATCTCTCTCTCTCCATGGACGTTACTATACTCCTTGCATCTCTCTCTCCATGGACATTACTATACTCATTGCATCTCTCTCTCCATGGACGTTACTATACTCCTTGCATCTCTCTCTCTCCATGGACATTACTATACTCATTGCATCTCTCTCTCTCCATGGACATTACTATACTCCTTGCATCTCTCTCTCTCCATGGACGTTACTATACTCCTTGCATCTCTCTCTCCATGGACATTACTATACTCCTTGCATCTCTCTCTCCATGGACGTTACTATACTCCTTGCATCTCTCTCTCTCCATGGACGTTACTATACTCCATGTATCTCTCTCTCTCTCTCCATGGACGTTACTATACTCCATGCATCTCTCTCTCTCCATGGACGTTACTATACTCCTTGCATCTCTCTCTCTCCATGGACGTTACTATACTCCATGCATCTCTCTCTCTTCATGGACATTACTATACTCCATGCATCTCTCTCTCTCCATGGACGTTACTAAACTCCATGCATCTCTCTCTCTCTCTCCATGGACATTACTATACTCCTTGCATCTCTCTCTCCATGGACGTTACTATACTCCATGCATCTCTCTCTCTCCATGGACGTTACTATACTCCTTGCATCTCTCTCTCCATGGACGTTACTATACTCCTTGCATCTCTCTCTCTCCATGGACGTTACTATACTCCTTGCATCTCTCTCTCTCCATGGACGTTACTATACTCCTTGCATCTCTCTCTCTCCATGGACATTACTATACTCATTGCATCTCTCTCTCTCCATGGACGTTACTATACTCCTTGCATCTCTCTCTCTCCATGGACGTTACTATACTCCTTGCATCTCTCTCTCTCCATGGACGTTACTATACTCCTTGCATCTCTCTCTCTCCATGGACGTTACTATACTCCTTGCATCTCTCTCTCCATGGACGTTACTATACTCATTGCATCTCTCTCTCTCCATGGACGTTACTATACTCCTTGCATCTCTCTCTCCATGGACATTACTATACTCCATGCATCTCTCTCTCCATGGACGTTACTATACTCCTTGCATCTCTCTCTCTCCATGGACGTTACTATACTCCTTGCATCTCTCTCTCTCCATGGACGTTACTATACTCCTTGCATCTCTCTCTCCATGGACATTACTATACTCATTGCATCTCTCTCTCCATGGACGTTACTATACTCCTTGCATCTCTCTCTCTCCATGGACATTACTATACTCATTGCATCTCTCTCTCTCCATGGACATTACTATACTCCTTGCATCTCTCTCTCTCCATGGACGTTACTATACTCCTTGCATCTCTCTCTCCATGGACATTACTATACTCCTTGCATCTCTCTCTCCATGGACGTTACTATACTCCTTGCATCTCTCTCTCTCCATGGACGTTACTATACTCCTTGCATCTCTCTCTCTCCATGGACGTTACTATACTCCATGTATCTCTCTCTCTCTCTCCATGGACGTTACTATACTCCATGCATCTCTCTCTCTCCATGGACGTTACTATACTCCTTGCATCTCTCTCTCTCCATGGACGTTACTATACTCCTTGCATCTCTCTCTCTCCATGGACGTTACTATACTCCTTGCATCTCTCTCTCTCCATGGACGTTACTATACTCCATGCATCTCTCTCTCTCCATGGACGTTACTATACTCCTTGCATCTCTCTCTCTCCATGGACGTTACTATACTCCTTGCATCTCTCTCTCTCCATGGACGTTACTATACTCCTTGCATCTCTCTCTCTCCATGGACGTTACTATACTCCAAGTATCTCTCTCTCTCCATGGACATTACTATACTCCTAGCATCTCTCTCTCCATGGACATTACTATACTCCTTGCATCTCTCTCTCTCCATGGACGTTACTATACTCCTTGCATCTCTCTCCATGGACATTACTATACTCCTTGTATCTCTCTCCATGGACGTTACTATACTCCTTGCATCTCTCTCTCTCCATGGACATTACTATACTCATTGCATCTCTCTCTCCATGGACGTTACTATACTCCTTGCATCTCTCTCTCCATGGACGTTACTATACTCCTTGCATCTCTCTCTCTCCATGGACGTTACTATACTCCAAGTATCTCTCTCTCTCCATGGACATTACTATACTCCTAGCATCTCTCTCTCCATGGACATTACTATACTCCTTGCATCTCTCTCTCTCCATGGACGTTACTATACTCCTTGCATCTCTCTCCATGGACATTACTATACTCCTTGCATCTCTCTCTCTCCATGGACGTTACTATACTCCATGCATCTCTCTCTCTCCACGGACATTACTATACTCCTTGCATCTCTCTCTCCATGGACGTTACTATACTCCATGCATCTCTCTCTCTCCATGGACATTACTATACTCCTTGCATCTCTCTCTCCATGGACGTTACTATACTCCTTGCATCTCTCTCTCTCCATGGACGTTACTATACTCCTTGCATCTCTCTCTCCATGGACGTTACTATACTCCATGCATCTCTCTCTCTCCATGGACATTACTATACTCCTTGCATCTCTCTCTCTCCATGGACGTTACTAAACTCCTTGCATCTCTCTCTCTCCATGGACGTTACTATACTCCTAGCATCTCTCTCTCCATGGACGTTACTATACTCCTTGCATCTCTCTCTCCATGGACGTTACTATACTCCATGCATCTCTCTCTCTCCATGGACATTACTATACTCCTTGCATCTCTCTCTCCATGGACGTTACTATACTCCTTGCATCTCTCTCTCTCTCCATGGACGTTACTATACTCCTTGCATCTCTCTCTCTCTCCATGGACATTACTATACTCCATGCATCTATCTCTCCATGGACGTTACTATACTCCTTGCATCTCTCTCTCTCCATGGACGTTACTATACTCCATGCATCTATCTCTCCATGGACGTTACTATACTCCTTGCATCTCTCTCTCCATGGACATTACTATACTCCTTGCATCTCTCTCTCTCTCCATGGACGTTACTATACTCCATGCATCTCTCTCTCTCCATGGACGTTACTATACTCATTGCATCTCTCTCTCTCTCCATG
The DNA here is from genome assembly GCF_016432855.1 of Salvelinus namaycush. NCBI lineage: Eukaryota > Metazoa > Chordata > Actinopteri > Salmoniformes > Salmonidae > Salvelinus > Salvelinus namaycush. Next base: position 18,762,765 of record NC_052335.1, on the reverse strand, counting down.
GGCGTTACTATACTCCTTGCATCTCTCTCTCTCCATGGACGTTACTATACTCCTTGCATCTCTCTCTCCATGGACGTTACTATACTCCTTGCATCTCTCGCTCTCCATGGACGTTACTATACTCCTTGCATCTCTCGCTCTCCATGGACATTACTATACTCCTTGCATCTCTCTCTCTCTCTCCATGGACGTTACTATACTCCATGCATCTCTCTCTCTCCATGGGCGTTACTATACTCCTTGCATCTCTCTCTCCATGGACGTTACTATACTCCTTGCATCTCTCTCTCTCCATGGACGTTACTATACTCCTTGCATCTCTCTCTCCATGGACGTTACTATACTCCTTGCATCTCTCTCTCTCTCCATGGACGTTACTATACTCCTTGCATCTCTCTCTCTCTCCATGGACGTTACTATACTCCATGCATCTCTCTCTCTCCATGGATATTACTATACTCATTGCATCTCTCTCTCCATGGACGTTACTATACTCCTTGCATCTCTCTCTCCATGGACGTTACTATACTCCTTGCATCTCTCTCTCTCCATGGACATTACTATACTCCTTGCATCTCTCTCTCTCCATGGACATTACTATACTCCTTGCATCTCTCTCTCCATGGACGTTACTATACTCCTTGCATCTCTCTCTCTCCATGGACATTACTATACTCCTTGCATCTCTCTCTCTCCATGGACGTTACTATACTCCATGCATCTCTCTCTCTCCACGGACATTACTATACTCCTTGCATCTCTCTCTCCATGGACGTTACTATACTCCATGCATCTCTCTCTCTCCATGGACATTACTATACTCCTTGCATCTCTCTCTCCATGGACGTTACTATACTCCTTGCATCTCTCTCTCTCCATGGACGTTACTATACTCCTTGCATCTCTCTCTCCATGGACGTTACTATACTCCATGCATCTCTCTCTCTCCATGGACATTACTATACTCCTTGCATCTCTCTCTCTCCACGGACGTTACTAAACTCCTTGCATCTCTCTCTCTCCATGGATGTTACTATACTCCTAGCATCTCTCTCTCCATGGACGTTACTATACTCCTTGCATCTCTCTCTCCATGGACGTTACTATACTCCATGCATCTCTCTCTCTCCATGGACATTACTATACTCCTTGCATCTCTCTCTCCATGGACGTTACTATACTCCTTGCATCTCTCTCTCTCTCCATGGACGTTACTATACTCCTTGCATCTCTCTCTCTCCATGGACGTTACTATACTCTTTGCATCTCTCTCTCCATGGACGTTACTATACTTCTTGCATCTCTCTCTCTCCATGGACGTTACTATACTCCATGCATCTCTCTCTCTTCATGGACATTACTATACTCCATGCATCTCTCTCTCTCCATGGACGTTACTAAACTCCATGCATCTCTCTCTCTCTCTCCATGGACATTACTATACTCCTTGCATCTCTCTCTCCATGGACGTTACTATACTCCATGCATCTCTCTCTCTCCATGGACGTTACTATACTCCTTGCATCTCTCTCTCCATGGACGTTACTATACTCCTTGCATCTCTCTCTCTCCATGGACGTTACTATACTCCTTGCATCTCTCTCTCTCCATGGACGTTACTATACTCCTTGCATCTCTCTCTCTCCATGGACATTACTATACTCATTGCATCTCTCTCTCTCCATGGACGTTACTATACTCCTTGCATCTCTCTCTCTCCATGGACGTTACTATACTCCTTGCATCTCTCTCTCTCCATGGACGTTACTATACTCCTTGCATCTCTCTCTCTCCATGGACGTTACTATACTCCTTGCATCTCTCTCTCCATGGACGTTACTATACTCATTGCATCTCTCTCTCTCCATGGACGTTACTATACTCCTTGCATCTCTCTCTCCATGGACATTACTATACTCCATGCATCTCTCTCTCCATGGACGTTACTATACTCCTTGCATCTCTCTCTCTCCATGGACGTTACTATACTCCTTGCATCTCTCTCTCTCCATGGACGTTACTATACTCCTTGCATCTCTCTCTCCATGGACATTACTATACTCATTGCATCTCTCTCTCCATGGACGTTACTATACTCCTTGCATCTCTCTCTCTCCATGGACATTACTATACTCATTGCATCTCTCTCTCTCCATGGACATTACTATACTCCTTGCATCTCTCTCTCTCCATGGACGTTACTATACTCCTTGCATCTCTCTCTCCATGGACATTACTATACTCCTTGCATCTCTCTCTCCATGGACGTTACTATACTCCTTGCATCTCTCTCTCTCCATGGACGTTACTATACTCCTTGCATCTCTCTCTCTCCATGGACGTTACTATACTCCATGTATCTCTCTCTCTCTCTCCATGGACGTTACTATACTCCATGCATCTCTCTCTCTCCATGGACGTTACTATACTCCTTGCATCTCTCTCTCTCCATGGACGTTACTATACTTCTTGCATCTCTCTCTCTCCATGGACGTTACTATACTCCATGCATCTCTCTCTCTTCATGGACATTACTATACTCCATGCATCTCTCTCTCTCCATGGACGTTACTAAACTCCATGCATCTCTCTCTCTCTCTCCATGGACATTACTATACTCCTTGCATCTCTCTCTCCATGGACGTTACTATACTCCATGCATCTCTCTCTCTCCATGGACGTTACTATACTCCTTGCATCTCTCTCTCCATGGACGTTACTATACTCCTTGCATCTCTCTCTCTCCATGGACGTTACTATACTCCTTGCATCTCTCTCTCTCCATGGACGTTACTATACTCCTTGCATCTCTCTCTCTCCATGGACATTACTATACTCATTGCATCTCTCTCTCTCCATGGACGTTACTATACTCCTTGCATCTCTCTCTCTCCATGGACGTTACTATACTCCTTGCATCTCTCTCTCTCCATGGACGTTACTATACTCCTTGCATCTCTCTCTCTCCATGGACGTTACTATACTCCTTGCATCTCTCTCTCCATGGACGTTACTATACTCATTGCATCTCTCTCTCTCCATGGACGTTACTATACTCCTTGCATCTCTCTCTCCATGGACATTACTATACTCCATGCATCTCTCTCTCCATGGACGTTACTATACTCCTTGCATCTCTCTCTCTCCATGGACGTTACTATACTCCTTGCATCTCTCTCTCTCCATGGACGTTACTATACTCCTTGCATCTCTCTCTCCATGGACATTACTATACTCATTGCATCTCTCTCTCCATGGACGTTACTATACTCCTTGCATCTCTCTCTCTCCATGGACATTACTATACTCATTGCATCTCTCTCTCTCCATGGACATTACTATACTCCTTACATCTCTCTCTCTCCATGGACGTTACTATACTCCTTGCATCTCTCTCTCCATGGACATTACTATACTCCTTGCATCTCTCTCTCCATGGACGTTACTATACTCCTTGCATCTCTCTCTCTCCATGGACGTTACTATACTCCTTGCATCTCTCTCTCTCCATGGACGTTACTATACTCCATGTATCTCTCTCTCTCTCTCCATGGACGTTACTATACTCCATGCATCTCTCTCTCTCCATGGACGTTACTATACTCCTTGCATCTCTCTCTCTCCATGGACGTTACTATACTCCTTGCATCTCTCTCTCTCCATGGACGTTACTATACTCCTTGCATCTCTCTCTCTCCATGGACGTTACTATACTCCATGCATCTCTCTCTCTCCATGGACGTTACTATACTCCTTGCATCTCTCTCTCTCCATGGACGTTACTATACTCCTTGCATCTCTCTCTCTCCATGGACGTTACTATACTCCTTGCATCTCTCTCTCTCCATGGACGTTACTATACTCCAAGTATCTCTCTCTCTCCATGGACATTACTATACTCCTAGCATCTCTCTCTCCATGGACATTACTATACTCCTTGCATCTCTCTCTCTCCATGGACGTTACTATACTCCTTGCATCTCTCTCCATGGACATTACTATACTCCTTGTATCTCTCTCCATGGACGTTACTATACTCCTTGCATCTCTCTCTCTCCATGGACATTACTATACTCATTGCATCTCTCTCTCCATGGACGTTACTATACTCCTTGCATCTCTCTCTCCATGGACGTTACTATACTCCTTGCATCTCTCTCTCTCCATGGACGTTACTATACTCCAAGTATCTCTCTCTCTCCATGGACATTACTATACTCCTAGCATCTCTCTCTCCATGGACATTACTATACTCCTTGCATCTCTCTCTCTCCATGGACGTTACTATACTCCTTGCATCTCTCTCCATGGACATTACTATACTCCTTGCATCTCTCTCTCTCCATGGACGTTACTATACTCCATGCATCTCTCTCTCTCCACGGACATTACTATACTCCTTGCATCTCTCTCTCCATGGACGTTACTATACTCCATGCATCTCTCTCTCTCCATGGACATTACTATACTCCTTGCATCTCTCTCTCCATGGACGTTACTATACTCCTTGCATCTCTCTCTCTCCATGGACGTTACTATACTCCTTGCATCTCTCTCTCCATGGACGTTACTATACTCCATGCATCTCTCTCTCTCCATGGACATTACTATACTCCTTGCATCTCTCTCTCTCCATGGACGTTACTAAACTCCTTGCATCTCTCTCTCTCCATGGACGTTACTATACTCCTAGCATCTCTCTCTCCATGGACGTTACTATACTCCTTGCATCTCTCTCTCCATGGACGTTACTATACTCCATGCATCTCTCTCTCTCCATGGACATTACTATACTCCTTGCATCTCTCTCTCCATGGACGTTACTATACTCCTTGCATCTCTCTCTCTCTCCATGGACGTTACTATACTCCTTGCATCTCTCTCTCTCTCCATGGACATTACTATACTCCATGCATCTATCTCTCCATGGACGTTACTATACTCCTTGCATCTCTCTCTCTCCATGGACGTTACTATACTCCATGCATCTATCTCTCCATGGACGTTACTATACTCCTTGCATCTCTCTCTCCATGGACATTACTATACTCCTTGCATCTCTCTCTCTCTCCATGGACGTTACTATACTCCATGCATCTCTCTCTCTCCATGGACGTTACTATACTCATTGCATCTCTCTCTCTCTCCATGGGCGTTACTATACTCCTTGCATCTCTCTCTCTCCATGGACGTTACTATACTCCTTGCATCTCTCTCTCCATGGACGTTACTATACTCCTTGCATCTCTCGCTCTCCATGGACGTTACTATACTCCTTGCATCTCTCGCTCTCCATGGACATTACTATACTCCTTGCATCTCTCTCTCTCTCTCCATGGACGTTACTATACTCCATGCATCTCTCTCTCTCCATGGGCGTTACTATACTCCTTGCATCTCTCTCTCCATGGACGTTACTATACTCCTTGCATCTCTCTCTCTCCATGGACGTTACTATACTCCTTGCATCTCTCTCTCTCTCCATGGACGTTACTATACTCCTTGCATCTCTCTCTCTCTCCATGGACGTTACTATACTCCTTGCATCTCTCTCTCTCTCCATGGACGTTACTATACTCCATGCATCTCTCTCTCTCCATGGATATTACTATACTCATTGCATCTCTCTCTCCATGGACGTTACTATACTCCTTGCATCTCTCTCTCCATGGACGTTACTATACTCCTTGCATCTCTCTCTCTCCATGGACATTACTATACTCCTTGCATCTCTCTCTCTCCATGGACATTACTATACTCCTTGCATCTCTCTCTCCATGGACGTTACTATACTCCTTGCATCTCTCTCTCTCCATGGACATTACTATACTCCTTGCATCTCTCTCTCTCCATGGACGTTACTATACTCCATGCATCTCTCTCTCTCCACGGACATTACTATACTCCTTGCATCTCTCTCTCCATGGACGTTACTATACTCCATGCATCTCTCTCTCTCCATGGACATTACTATACTCCTTGCATCTCTCTCTCCATGGACGTTACTATACTCCTTGCATCTCTCTCTCTCCATGGACGTTACTATACTCCTTGCATCTCTCTCTCCATGGACGTTACTATACTCCATGCATCTCTCTCTCTCCATGGACATTACTATACTCCTTGCATCTCTCTCTCTCCACGGACGTTACTAAACTCCTTGCATCTCTCTCTCTCCATGGACGTTACTATACTCCTAGCATCTCTCTCTCCATGGACGTTACTATACTCCTTGCATCTCTCTCTCCATGGACGTTACTATACTCCATGCATCTCTCTCTCTCCATGGACATTACTATACTCCTTGCATCTCTCTCTCCATGGACGTTACTATACTCCTTGCATCTCTCTCTCTCTCCATGGACGTTACTATACTCCTTGCATCTCTCTCTCTCTCCATGGACATTACTATACTCCATGCATCTATCTCTCCATGGACGTTACTATACTCCTTGCATCTCTCTCTCTCCATGGACGTTACTATACTCCATGCATCTATCTCTCCATGGACGTTACTATACTCCTTGCATCTCTCTCTCCATGGACGTTACTATACTCCTTGCATCTCTCTCTCTCCATGGACATTACTATACTCATTGCATCTCTCTCTCTCCATGGACATTACTATACTCCTTGCATCTCTCTCTCTCCATGGACGTTACTATACTCCTTGCATCTCTCTCTCCATGGACATTACTATACTCCTTGCATCTCTCTCTCCATGGACGTTACTATACTCCTTGCATCTCTCTCTCTCCATGGACGTTACTATACTCCTTGCATCTCTCTCTCTCCATGGACGTTACTATACTCCATGTATCTCTCTCTCTCTCTCCATGGACGTTACTATACTCCATGCATCTCTCTCTCTCCATGGACGTTACTATACTCCTTGCATCTCTCTCTCTCCATGGACGTTACTATACTTCTTGCATCTCTCTCTCTCCATGGACGTTACTATACTCCATGCATCTCTCTCTCTTCATGGACATTACTATACTCCATGCATCTCTCTCTCTCCATGGACGTTACTAAACTCCATGCATCTCTCTCTCTCTCTCCATGGACATTACTATACTCCTTGCATCTCTCTCTCCATGGACGTTACTATACTCCATGCATCTCTCTCTCTCCATGGACGTTACTATACTCCTTGCATCTCTCTCTCCATGGACGTTACTATACTCCTTGCATCTCTCTCTCTCCATGGACGTTACTATACTCCTTGCATCTCTCTCTCTCCATGGACGTTACTATACTCCTTGCATCTCTCTCTCTCCATGGACATTACTATACTCATTGCATCTCTCTCTCTCCATGGACGTTACTATACTCCTTGCATCTCTCTCTCTCCATGGACGTTACTATACTCCTTGCATCTCTCTCTCTCCATGGACGTTACTATACTCCTTGCATCTCTCTCTCTCCATGGACGTTACTATACTCCTTGCATCTCTCTCTCCATGGACGTTACTATACTCATTGCATCTCTCTCTCTCCATGGACGTTACTATACTCCTTGCATCTCTCTCTCCATGGACATTACTATACTCCATGCATCTCTCTCTCCATGGACGTTACTATACTCCTTGCATCTCTCTCTCTCCATGGACGTTACTATACTCCTTGCATCTCTCTCTCTCCATGGACGTTACTATACTCCTTGCATCTCTCTCTCCATGGACATTACTATACTCATTGCATCTCTCTCTCCATGGACGTTACTATACTCCTTGCATCTCTCTCTCTCCATGGACATTACTATACTCATTGCATCTCTCTCTCTCCATGGACATTACTATACTCCTTACATCTCTCTCTCTCCATGGACGTTACTATACTCCTTGCATCTCTCTCTCCATGGACATTACTATACTCCTTGCATCTCTCTCTCCATGGACGTTACTATACTCCTTGCATCTCTCTCTCTCCATGGACGTTACTATACTCCTTGCATCTCTCTCTCTCCATGGACGTTACTATACTCCATGTATCTCTCTCTCTCTCTCCATGGACGTTACTATACTCCATGCATCTCTCTCTCTCCATGGACGTTACTATACTCCTTGCATCTCTCTCTCTCCATGGACGTTACTATACTCCTTGCATCTCTCTCTCTCCATGGACGTTACTATACTCCTTGCATCTCTCTCTCTCCATGGACGTTACTATACTCCATGCATCTCTCTCTCTCCATGGACGTTACTATACTCCTTGCATCTCTCTCTCTCCATGGACGTTACTATACTCCTTGCATCTCTCTCTCTCCATGGACGTTACTATACTCCTTGCATCTCTCTCTCTCCATGGACGTTACTATACTCCAAGTATCTCTCTCTCTCCATGGACATTACTATACTCCTAGCATCTCTCTCTCCATGGACATTACTATACTCCTTGCATCTCTCTCTCTCCATGGACGTTACTATACTCCTTGCATCTCTCTCCATGGACATTACTATACTCCTTGTATCTCTCTCCATGGACGTTACTATACTCCTTGCATCTCTCTCTCTCCATGGACATTACTATACTCATTGCATCTCTCTCTCCATGGACGTTACTATACTCCTTGCATCTCTCTCTCCATGGACGTTACTATACTCCTTGCATCTCTCTCTCTCCATGGACGTTACTATACTCCAAGTATCTCTCTCTCTCCATGGACATTACTATACTCCTAGCATCTCTCTCTCCATGGACATTACTATACTCCTTGCATCTCTCTCTCTCCATGGACGTTACTATACTCCTTGCATCTCTCTCCATGGACATTACTATACTCCTTGCATCTCTCTCTCTCCATGGACGTTACTATACTCCATGCATCTCTCTCTCTCCACGGACATTACTATACTCCTTGCATCTCTCTCTCCATGGACGTTACTATACTCCATGCATCTCTCTCTCTCCATGGACATTACTATACTCCTTGCATCTCTCTCTCCATGGACGTTACTATACTCCTTGCATCTCTCTCTCTCCATGGACGTTACTATACTCCTTGCATCTCTCTCTCCATGGACGTTACTATACTCCATGCATCTCTCTCTCTCCATGGACATTACTATACTCCTTGCATCTCTCTCTCTCCATGGACGTTACTAAACTCCTTGCATCTCTCTCTCTCCATGGACGTTACTATACTCCTAGCATCTCTCTCTCCATGGACGTTACTATACTCCTTGCATCTCTCTCTCCATGGACGTTACTATACTCCATGCATCTCTCTCTCTCCATGGACATTACTATACTCCTTGCATCTCTCTCTCCATGGACGTTACTATACTCCTTGCATCTCTCTCTCTCTCCATGGACGTTACTATACTCCTTGCATCTCTCTCTCTCTCCATGGACATTACTATACTCCATGCATCTATCTCTCCATGGACGTTACTATACTCCTTGCATCTCTCTCTCTCCATGGACGTTACTATACTCCATGCATCTATCTCTCCATGGACGTTACTATACTCCTTGCATCTCTCTCTCCATGGACATTACTATACTCCTTGCATCTCTCTCTCTCTCCATGGACGTTACTATACTCCATGCATCTCTCTCTCTCCATGGACGTTACTATACTCATTGCATCTCTCTCTCTCTCCATGGGCGTTACTATACTCCTTGCATCTCTCTCTCTCCATGGACGTTACTATACTCCTTGCATCTCTCTCTCCATGGACGTTACTATACTCCTTGCATCTCTCGCTCTCCATGGACGTTACTATACTCCTTGCATCTCTCGCTCTCCATGGACATTACTATACTCCTTGCATCTCTCTCTCTCTCTCCATGGACGTTACTATACTCCATGCATCTCTCTCTCTCCATGGGCGTTACTATACTCCTTGCATCTCTCTCTCCATGGACGTTACTATACTCCTTGCATCTCTCTCTCTCCATGGACGTTACTATACTCCTTGCATCTCTCTCTCTCTCCATGGACGTTACTATACTCCTTGCATCTCTCTCTCTCTCCATGGACGTTACTATACTCCTTGCATCTCTCTCTCTCTCCATGGACGTTACTATACTCCATGCATCTCTCTCTCTCCATGGATATTACTATACTCATTGCATCTCTCTCTCCATGGACGTTACTATACTCCTTGCATCTCTCTCTCCATGGACGTTACTATACTCCTTGCATCTCTCTCTCTCCATGGACATTACTATACTCCTTGCATCTCTCTCTCTCCATGGACATTACTATACTCCTTGCATCTCTCTCTCCATGGACGTTACTATACTCCTTGCATCTCTCTCTCTCCATGGACATTACTATACTCCTTGCATCTCTCTCTCTCCATGGACGTTACTATACTCCATGCATCTCTCTCTCTCCACGGACATTACTATACTCCTTGCATCTCTCTCTCCATGGACGTTACTATACTCCATGCATCTCTCTCTCTCCATGGACATTACTATACTCCTTGCATCTCTCTCTCCATGGACGTTACTATACTCCTTGCATCTCTCTCTCTCCATGGACGTTACTATACTCCTTGCATCTCTCTCTCCATGGACGTTACTATACTCCATGCATCTCTCTCTCTCCATGGACATTACTATACTCCTTGCATCTCTCTCTCTCCACGGACGTTACTAAACTCCTTGCATCTCTCTCTCTCCATGGACGTTACTATACTCCTAGCATCTCTCTCTCCATGGACGTTACTATACTCCTTGCATCTCTCTCTCCATGGACGTTACTATACTCCATGCATCTCTCTCTCTCCATGGACATTACTATACTCCTTGCATCTCTCTCTCCATGGACGTTACTATACTCCTTGCATCTCTCTCTCTCTCCATGGACGTTACTATACTCCTTGCATCTCTCTCTCTCTCCATGGACATTACTATACTCCATGCATCTATCTCTCCATGGACGTTACTATACTCCTTGCATCTCTCTCTCTCCATGGACGTTACTATACTCCATGCATCTATCTCTCCATGGACGTTACTATACTCCTTGCATCTCTCTCTCCATGGACATTACTATACTCCTTGCATCTCTCTCTCTCTCCATGGACGTTACTATACTCCATGCATCTCTCTCTCTCCATGGACGTTACTATACTCATTGCATCTCTCTCTCTCTCCATGGGCGTTACTATACTCCTTGCATCTCTCTCTCTCCATGGACGTTACTATACTCCTTGCATCTCTCTCTCCATGGACGTTACTATACTCCTTGCATCTCTCGCTCTCCATGGACGTTACTATACTCCTTGCATCTCTCGCTATCCATGGACATTACTATACTCCTTGCATCTCTCTCTCTCTCTCCATGGACGTTACTATACTCCATGCATCTCTCTCTCTCCATGGGCGTTACTATACTCCTTGCATCTCTCTCTCCATGGACGTTACTATACTCCTTGCATCTCTCTCTCTCCATGGACGTTACTATACTCATTGCATCTCTCTCTCTCCATGGACGTCACTATACTCCATGCATCTCTCTCTCTCCATGGACGTTACTATACTCCTTGCATCTCTCTCTCTCCATGGACATTACTATACTCCTTGCATCTCTCTCTCTCCATGGACGTTACTATACTCATTGAATCTCTCTCTCTCCATGGACGTTACTATACTCCATGCATCTCTCTCTCTCCATGGACGTTACTATACTCCTTGCATCTCTCTCTCTCCATGGACATTACTATACTCCATGCATCTCTCTCTCTCCATGGACATTACTATACTCATTGCATCTCTCTCTCCATGGACGTTACTATACTCCTTGCATCTCTCTCTCTCTCCATGGACATTACTATACTCATTGCATCTCTCTCTCCATGGACGTTACTATACTCATTGCATCTCTCTCTCTCTCCATGGACATTACTATACTCATTGCATCTCTCTCTCCATGGACGTTACTATACTCCTTGCATCTCTCTCTCTCCATGGACATTACTATACTCCATGCATCTCTCTCTCCATGGACGTTACTATACTCCTTGCATCTCTCTCTCTCCATGGACATTACTATACTCCTTGCATCTCTCTCTCTCCATGGACATTACTATACTCATTGCATCTCTCTCTCTCCATGGACATTACTATACTCCATGCATCTCTCTCTCCATGGACGTTACTATACTCCTTGCATCTCTCTCTCTCCATGGACATTACTATACTCCATGCATCTCTCTCTCCATGGACGTTACTATACTCCTTGCATCTCTCTCTCTCCATGGACATTACTATACTCCTAGCATCTCTCTCGCTCTCTTTTCTCATGGCAATGGGCCACAACTATTGCTACTGTGATGGCACATTACGGTATTTTGACTAACAGATATGGGAATTTATCAATGTTTGATTTGTTTACAAATCTTTCCGGGTCTATGTGATCTGTGGGAAATATGTTTCTCTAATATGGTCATACATTTGGCAGGAGGTTAGGAAGTGCAGCTCAGTTTCCACTGTGGACAGTGGGCACGTGTCTAATCTATTGATTCCAGATAGCATTCCAAATTTCTTTGTTTTCTGGTTGATTCTTTACAGTGTGTCAAATAGTTCTCTTTTTGCGTTCTCATAATTTGTTTGGATTTAATTGTGTTGCTGTCCTGGGGCTCTGTGTGGTCTGTTTGTGTTTGTAAACAGAATCCCAGAACCAGCTGGCTGAGGGGACTCTTTTCTAGGTTAATCTCTGTAGGTGAGGGCTTTGTGGTGGAATGTGTGGGCATCATTTCCTTTTAGGTGGTTGTAAAATTGAACAGTTATTTTCTGGATTTTGATAACTAGCGGGTATAGTCCTAATTTTGCTCTGCATGCATCGTTTGGGGTTTTGCGTATTTGCAGAATTCTGCATCCAGAGTCTCAATTGGGTATTTGTCCCATTTAGTGAATTCTTGGTTGGTGAGTGGAGCCCAGACCTCACAATCACAGAGGGCAATGGGTTATATAACTGACTGAGCCAGATGCTAATTGGGATGTTGAGTTTTATGTTCCTTTTGAAGGCATAGAAGGCCCTTCTTGCCTTCTATCTAGATCGTTCACAGCTTTGTGGAAGTTACCTGTGGTGTTGATGTTTAGGCAGAGGTAGGTATAATTATTGGTATGCTCTAGGGCAACGGTGTCTAAATATGATTTGTATTCGTTGTCCTGGCAACTGGACCTTTTTTGGAACACCATTATTTTTGGCTTACTGAGAGTCACCGACAGGTCCCAGGTCTGACAGAATCTGTGCAGAGATCTAGGTGCTGCTGTAGGTCCTCTTTGGTTGGGGACAGAAGAACCAGATCATCTGCAAACAGTAGACGTTTGAGTTTCCGAGTCCAGCAGGGTGAGGCCGGGTCCTGCAGACTGTTCTAGTGCCCTCGCCAACTCATTGATATACAGTATGTTGAAGATGGTAGGGCTCAAGCTGCATCCCTGTCGCACCCCACGGCCCTGAGGAAAGTGTGTGTTTATTGCCAATTTCCAACCATTTGTTTAGCAGACCCTAATGCCAAAGTGGTCCCATGTGTCTCAGTTGGTAGCGCATGGCACTTGCAACACCAGGGTTGTGGGTTCAATTCCCAAGGGGGTCCAGTATGAAGAAGGGAAAAAAAGTATGAAAATGTTTGCAGTCTACTGTAAGTCACTCTGGATAAGAGAGTCTACTAAAATGTAAACTGAGTAAAGCATTTCTTATCAACAAAGCATGAGAAGACTTTTGTTTTGGTTTGTTTGTTTGTCAATAAGGGTGTGCATGGTGTATACGTGGTCTGTTGTACAGTATTTTAGGAAGGAGTCAACTTGACATTTGCTCAGGACATTGTTTTCACTGAGGAAATAAATGTTGGACTCTGCTGTTGATGATACTGCAGAGGATTTTCCAGAGATTACTGTTGACGCAGATTCTGCGGTAATTATTGAGGTCCAATTTGCCTAAACTTTTGTGGATTGAGGTGACCAGACCTTGGTTCCAAATATTGGGGAAGATGTCAGAGCTGAGGATAATGTTGAAGATTTAAGAATAGCCTATTTTAATTTGTGGTCTGTATCATTTTGTTTAGTATTCCATCAACACCACAGGCCTTTTTGGGTTGGATGGTTTGTACTTTGTCCTGTAGCTCATCCAATGTAATTGGTGAATCTAATGGCTTCTGGTGATAGCTGATTCTAAGTGAAGTACATTATCATGTATATGTTTTTGGTCTTGGTTCTTTGTTATACAGCCAAAAGAATGGAGAAGTGGTTTATCCACACATCTCCATTTCTGGATAGAAGTGATTTGATTCTACGGATTCTTCAATCACATTGGGCTGTTTTCTTGCATGCTGTTCCTTGTTTTTTCTTAGTGTATTTCTGTATTGTTTTAGGCGTAAGCTAAACCATTTCTCATTGCTGTTCATTTTCTTAGGTTTTCTGCTTGATATGTTTGATATGTTAGCTGATAGGTCAAATATACTGTTCAGGCTTCCTACTGCTAAATGTACACTTACAGACTGTGGGTTGAGGTCAGTGATAAAGTAATCTACAGTACAACTGCCAAGAGATGAGCTAAAGGTGTATCTACCATAGTAGTCCCCTCGAAATCTACCATTGACTATGTATAGATCCAGCGTGCAACAGAACAGCAGGAGGTGTGACCCATTTTTGTTGGTTGTTTTGTCGTAGTTGTGTCTAGGGGGGCATATTGGGAAGGGAAATAGCATACCACCTGAGTCCCACTACCAGCTCTCTGTAACCTAGAGGGAAACCGCACACTACACACACTATATTCGATGCACACATGTAATGCTGTGAATTCTCTCAACACACATCCTATTGGAGCATAAATACTTGATGACTGAAGAGCATGACCCACCATCAGAAATGTCAATACTGCAGGACCAATGTGACCAAGCAGGTCAATTGTAATACACTGAATGAAACAATTAGCTCCCAGCCCAGTGATTGATCCCACGGCTGTCTGATGGATGTGTAAACAGAGGTGTTAGCTAACATAAATGGAGTGCCACGCTGAATAAAGCAGACACAGTCAATGAGTTGAGCTACAACATACTGTATCTAACTGGTCTGGTAATGGAATCCCAATACATGGCTTCAACCTCCAGCCCACACGTTCCTCTTTGTCTCTACATCCATCCAACAAGCTGATCAACATCAATGACATTGACCGGAGGGAAGTGTTTGGCCCCAATGTCACCTCAAGGATAAATCCCCAGTAAAATGACTTGGGAGAACTAACCTAATCCTGACTGAGGAAGAACAAAATGACCTGTCGATCCTGGATGTGATCCCTTTCCCTTACTTTTCCCACACACTCCTAATGAGGACCTGCCTGCTTTTCCCCGCTCAGTATGCACTGCCAAGGCAGGCACCGGGCCCGTAGACCCGGTTGTAAAAATGTCTTGTTTCGGGAAGTAACATGACTCACTCATTTATTTAGGAATTTCTCAGACAAATCAACAAGGTTTGTGAGCTTATCCTGGCTCACAAACAACAATACCCATAATGGGAGATTTATAGGGTTCTATTAAACCATGGGAGCAGATATCTGTGACTGGTGATGTTGTGATTTGATCTGTGTATATTGCCAATTCCTACACAGCAGTAGAGTGTGTGTAATCCTAGCCAGCGTAAAGAATGGTGTGTGACTATTTACAACATTCTCGTGCTAAATGGATGCCATCGCATTGTTGAAGGAGCTATTGTATCGCCAGGGTCATCCCATCAACTGTAATGAAAAAAAACATTGCAGATGGTAAAATAATAACACATATCACCATGGTAAGACATGATTTATAAATAAACAAATCATCAAATCATTTTCTTCATTTCAACGAAGAAAAACAAACACAGGCCTGCGCACGGAACATCTAGAGCCTCTGGTAATGTGTCTGTAGGTTAGCTAGAAGAGAGCTTCTCCAACATAACGTAGCTTATTCACAGCGGAGGTCCACAATACTACAAAACCTATTTCTCCTTGTGAATTTAGTAGGTATATGAATGTATTCTAGATAATGAAGATGGATAAGGAGGGTCACAAATGAATTTGCGACTCCTCAAAGAAAGGGTGGCGCTACAAATAGATACAGTACATTGGAAATAATAGGTGACAACATTCCAATATGGGAACCTTATTTTTTCCATCATCTTTACTGCAGGAGGATTACATATACTGCAATCATCCTCCATGTATACAATGTATCAATAGCACCCAAAACATACTGCCTGTAGAGAATACTGCAGTAGACACTATTAGCACCCCAGTCTGAGACGCTGCCTCTGTAAATGGCCCCAGGTAAAGTAACTTCTCCTCTCCCTGTCAAACTCTGGAAGCAAAGCTGACCTTTTGCCTCCTATCTGACTCGACAGCGCAGGTCTACGAGCGGGGCACCACCATAAAGCAGCACTCTCGCCGCAATATTCAGCATAAAATATGCATCAAATTATATAACCCTTATATAATGCATCCATGGGCCAAGTCTGGGCTCATCCATGCTGTGTTCTACAGCTAATTAAGCGATCTGCGCAAAGCAAAACAGAGCATGGGGAGCTGCTAATTTTAGGTCCTTCCCTGAGCCCATCTGAGAAACAGGAGGCTGGGAACCAGTGGGAGGCTCCGGAGCTAACGCAACCAAGTGGCTTGAAAGCGGGGGAGAGACGGCAGGGGGGGGTGGTGCTTGGTTCGCTAAAAAGCCCATATGACATCAGTCAGAGTGAGAGTGGCGATGCGGTGGGAGTGAAACAAAGACCTGTCAGGAGGGGGAGAGAGGAGGAGAGGAGACATTGGCACCCCAGTCAGCTCCACACAGTCACAGAGTCAAACAGAGAGCAGCATCCATGAGGTCATATAATTAGTACCAACACACTTTCAGCCCTGTGCAGCCCTTCCAATACTTGTCAATTTGCACACACAGTCACACCCCTCTCTCTTTCTCCCTATCTTGTGTGCCAATAGTGAAAACCGAGAAAAACAGCCCCCCTGGAAGGTTTCTGTCAGTAAGACTGGAGGGGGAGGGGGAGGGAGCTAGTAGGTCCCCAGTCCAACAGAACGGGCAGACCCAGGTTTCATCAGCGGAGAGCCCAGATCTGTCCCAGGTCTGTCCTAGCAAAGGAAATCAATCTGCCTCCCTGGCCTCCCTGCCTGCTGCTGGGCCTTCCTCAGATCAGCTGTGTGTTTATTGAGATCACGAACATTGCTAGAGTCCTCTGCTAGCAACGAACCACATGGGTAACACCAGCCAGACAGCCAAACTGGTTCCCTCACCAGTATCCTGGAGCGGATCCTTCCTTCCTTCCTCCTCTGCTGGTTAACTGGTGTAACCTAATAAGTTCAACACTAACATAACATCTTCAACTCCAACAGTTAGTCACCTATACAGTAGAGACACATAGTGGTATCAGCCTCATACTCAAGGCTAGTATAGACGTTAATCACCCCACAAGGCCACCATTGTTTTCATTTCCATTGGAGAAATTAAGGAGGTGTCATGTGTGGGAGCATACAGAGCGGAAACATTATTCTGAGATGAACACGGAGCGGTTTGTTTGGAGATAAGAGCAGGCAGAAAGAGAGAGGGGGAGCGTCTAGGGAAAACAGGCATCTGTGAGGAGTACTAAAGAAGGCTGAAGAACACATGCCTCCGGCTAGATCCTTCTCTTGGGCTGTCGCTGAACAACGACATTTAAACACTGTTCAATTCACCTGGCAGATGGGCAAGCATCCGGCCCCACTCTCAGCCCTCCCTCTCTCAGCCCTATCTTCAACAAGGTCTCCACAGCCTGGCTGTAGCTCAACAGCAGTGCTACTCTGTGTGAGAGGCTGACCAAAATCTCTCAGACAGGCAGTCCCAGCAAAAATAAATGTATTTTCTCCTAATAAAAAGCCAGAGAATAAATGTGGCAACCTTTTACAGGAATACAGTCTCGATTAGCATCGGAATTAGCTGCTTCAATATTTATACATCCAACAAACTTGCCAGAGCAGCTTTTTGGGTGTCTGCTCGGTATGGAAAAAACACTTAAATGATCGTTTTCCCTACAGTGGCACATCAGACACCTAAGCTATAAAATAAAACTACAGGGACTCCCTTTTACAACCAAATAATATGTATGCACTCCTCTAGATGTGACACACTGTAAAACATTGTTTATTTTCAAACTCTCTCTGCATAATCTTTTTACAGTATTTTTTACTTTGCAATATTTCAAATGCCAATAAAAATAGAGCATTATTATTTTAGTAAATAATACATGGGCCTTGTTCATACTGTATAGTACACCAATATACTGCATGCACTTATTTCCCAACTGGAAGGCAGCTAGTAAATTCCATGGGACCGCTCATACGTTCAGTATTACAGCATCTCTCCAGCACTATGCTACCCAGTAGGCATGGATACTCAGGGCTCATTGTGACCTCAATTACTCCTGATTGAGTTGTGTTCCCCACCTCTCTCTGTCTCAACACCAAGTCATTCTCTACAGACACAGGTACTCCAAGGGATGAACTGACTAGTTCCCTGTCTGTTGACTTTGATAGTAATTCTATGGAGAGCAGAGGGCTAAACTGAGGATGGAGGAGCACAGCAGAGAAATGAAGGGCATTCTTCCTAGTCATGCACACGAGCCCGTGCACTGTACTGTAAGACATGTTACTCCTCAGTAGTGCACCTACCATCATTCGGGATTGTGTTTGAACTACAGACAGAGCCTTTAGCTTGGCAGGAAGTGTGTAGCATGCCACAGCACGGAAGATACAACTGCAGGCTGGAGTCATCAGTCAGGCAGAATGCTTAAACTAGATGCTAAAGAGTTGAGTAACAACGTCAGCTTCTGTGGGTCTGCTAACTGCCAGATGGGATGAGCAAACTGACAGAAATCAGATAAAAGAGAAACTTCCTGCTTAGCTACCGGTGCATACCTGCCTGCCAAGACACAGCCCCTACACAGTCCCTACACAGCCCCTACACAGTCCCTACACAGCCCCTACACAGTCCCTACACAGTCCCTACACGACTAGTAACTACGTACGCTACTTTCATTGGAAATCGCAGACACACAACCTGCTCGCTGTGGCCACGTTGTAGGGTGTGTGTGGGTGCGTGTTTTCGCACACGGGTGTAGATTGAGTGATTCTGCATTTGCAACACTATGTTTTATTTGACACGTGCTCAGAATGAGTGGTGGTAAAACAAAAAGATTTAGGGAATTCCACAAATATTATCTTTCTTCTCTCCATACCTGTGCTTATTCCCTGATTTATTCAGACTGGAGAGGAGAAGACAGGAGGGGAGAGGAGAGAAGACAGGAGGTGAGAGGAGGAGAAGACAGGAGGTGAGAGGAGGAGAAGACAGGAGGAGAGAGGAGAAGACAGGAGGGGAGAGGAGAAGACAGGAGGTGAGAGGAGAAGACAGGAGGTGAGAGGAGAAGAGAAGACAGGAGGTGAGAGGAGGAGAGAGGAGAAGACAGGAGGAGAGAGGAGAAGACAGGAGGGTGGAAGACAGGAGGGGAGAGGAGAAGACAGGAGGGGAGAGAAGAAGACTGGAGGGGAGAGGAGAAGGCAGGAGGGGAGAGGAGAAGACAGGAGGGGAGGGGCGAAGACAGGAGGGGAGAGGAGAAGACAGGAGGGGAGAGGAGAAGACAGGAGGGGAGAGGAGAAGACAGGAGGGGAGAGGAGAAGACAGGAGGGCAGAGGAGAAGACAGGAGGGGAGAGGAGAGACAGGAGGGGAGAGGAGGAGACAGGAGGGCAGAGGAGAAGACAGGAGGGGAGAGGAGAGACAGGAGGGGAGAGGAGAGACAGGAGGGGAGAGGAGGAGACAGGAGGGGAGAGGAGAGACAGGAGGGGAGAGGAGGAGACAGGAGGGGAGAGGAGGAGACAGGAGGGTAGAGGAGGTGGTGTGTAGAGCAGGGTGTTGGCACTGCCAGGTTGCTAACCATACGCAGCGTGGGCTGCTGGGAGCACTAGAGACCTGACACAGAGCCAGCTCACACTTCCCTTCCTCAGCCCACCTAAATAAGATGTGAGAGTGTGTGTGTTGTGGGGTGTGCGTGCATGCGTCTGCAATGGCAACACCTTCTCTGCTCTGCCCAAAATCACAGTCTGTTTAGAGAGGAGCGGGATGCAGCACTAGCAGCACTGTCGTCACTGGAGGCAGGTGACTAGTTCGGAGGAAGTGATGATTGCCACAACTGTCCCAATTTGTCCCTGGCACTATTCAACCTATTTAGATATAGAATAGAAAGGGAATACAAGCTATAACATCTCCATTGAAGTGCAGGTTCAGTATTAATGCCCAGACTTGTTTATAAATACACTATGAAAAACACAGGCCTCCATGTCTGGGCCTGATAGCATCTGACAGCCAAGATAACATACAGTACATGTCAGAAAACGTGTGGTGACATGCCTGTCTGACTGGTACTCACCAAGACAGAACAGAGCGCCAATGACTTCAATGCTAAACAAGACTAGACAACTGAAGCACGCTAAAGACACAGACACTGTATACACTAATAGCTGCCTGGCTTTCATGTTCATTTGTAGTTCGTGTTCAAAAAGAGGTTGAATATCAGGCTGATGGTGTTGTCTGGAGCTGTCAGTGAAATAGTATCTGTGTTCCTGCCACGTGTAGTACTCTTTGTCAGACTGCGCTGATCGGATTTCAGGTGGCAACAAAACGCCACTATTTTAACTATGTCAAATGAGAACACAGTGAAGAGCATTTAAACAAACACATCACAACGCTCTTTTCAATGTTTTCTCGCCTCGCCAGTTAAAAGGATCGAGGACGCAAAGAAGTGCCTCAGAGCGGAGCTAGACATTCTGACACGTGCGGAGAAAATCAACCATTTTCTTTAAGCTAATATTGTCTTTGGGGTGTCGCTGCGCGCTGACAGGATGAGGAAGAGGATCAATGTTTACAGACAGATTGCTAGGGCTTTGAAGGGGAGGGAGGGAGGGGTTGTATTCATCAAGACCTCTGACACTGCGTTTCACAGAAGACTCGGTGGTGAAGACGTCTGAAGACTGCCAGCCCTGTGATCAAGGGCCCAGCTCTGGGACGGATGGTAACACACACACACACACACACACACACACACACACACACACACACACACACACACACACACACACACACACACACACACACACACACACACACACACATACACACACACACACACAGCTATAATCACATGCAAAGACACACACATATCTTGCATATAACTTATCAAAGCACCCATCGAGAACAACTTTGGGATATCACTAATAAAAGCTACAATATTGGCCCACTTAGTCAATTCTTGTTGTCTGTTTGCTTAAAGTTTGAACATCGAAATTCATCAAAAAAATAAATGGGGGTCGTTACAAATTCATTACGACTTTGGTGATGAAGGGATTTCTCTTTAATACCCTGGCTGCCTGTGATCGGAGCTGGTAGCTCGGAGCTAGCTAGCACTGGCTAATCCTGAGGGCTAATAGAGAAGCCCAATCCCCTGCCACTCTCATCCCACACGTACATATGAGGAGCTCCGCTCTGGGCTGAAAAGGGTACTATATTAGAGCCAGAAAAAGACGCTGGAGGCTGGGGGAGAGTATGAGAGATCACGTACACACACACACACAGACAATTGCACACACAAATGCAAGCACGCACACACAGTAAGAGCAGAGGGCTGATTCTCCTGGGTCTGCACACTGGCTAGCTTCTCTGTTAACACTTTATACGGTTTGACGTGTTGTTGCCATGTGAGGTAAACCAGGCTCTGAGTTTCAGGATGTTTTAGCTCTCACTGTCTTGGCATGGCTGCTACAGTATTTACGCTCCATTGAGGAAGTTTCCTTTGTCACATGCTTGGTAAACAGCAGGTGTAGACTAACAGTGAAATGCTCACTTACGGGTCCTTTTCCAACATGCTTAAAGACAGATTTTTTTTTTGAAAGAAAGAAAAGTTGTGAAGGACTTGTGACTGGGCTGATGTGCCTCACCTCAGACATCAATCTCAGGGTTGTCTTTCAGCACAGCGTTGCCTGGATGGATACAGACAAGGTTGGAAACATTGTGACAAAACGCCGCGAGGTGAGAGACAGCTCTATCCATCTGAGAACAAGACATTTGATTTTTCGATCTCATAAGACTGAGCCCTATCCGTCAACTTCTGATGATGTCATCCAATTCATTACAGTAAGTGTACCATCTTCAGACTGTAGTGTCAATCTGCTTGTTAGCTACCTCACATCTTCCTAGCTATTGACCTCTTTTCGCTGAAAACAAACATCTTGGTCTGTAAGCAGTGCTTCAGGCTGAGTGGCCAACTCTAGCTAATCAAATACTGTGATGCATCCATCGCTCCTGCCTCTGATTGCAGAGTGGATGAGTGTCATCACTGTCGCCCCCTCGTCCCATCATTGGAGACAATAAAGAGAAGAGACAATGTCTGTCCGGCTTTCACGTCTCTCTCCTCTCTCCCTTCTCTGGTTAATGCAGTGAAAAGCAATCTGAATGGCAGACAGGTCAGATTAGGAGATGGAGGGAGAGGAGGTGACAATATGTCAGAGGGGCTCTATCCATCTCCTCAGCAGGCAGCACCACCCTGTAGGCCTCTTACACACATACAATCATAAACACGCACACACAGATTCACACGCGCGCACACACAGAGATTCACACGCGCACACACAGATTCACACGCGCGCACACACAGAGATTCACACGCGCACACAGAGATTCACACGCGCACACACAGATTCACATGCGCACACACAGATTCACATGCGCACACACAGATTCACATGCGCACACACAGATTCACATGCGCACACACAGATTCACATACGCACACACTGCACATGGGTGGCCTGACACACTCCATGTGTCCATGTAAAAGACTGAGGGCTCAATCATGTGCTGAGAAGAAAAGGATAACATTCCAGACGGAGGACAGACAGACAGACAGTCAGGAAGTGGTGACAATGGAAGGTGGGTGTCAGTCAGCAGCCCAATAGTATGGCAAACCTACCATCATACAAATCTCACTGGGCAGAAAACTGTTTTTTTCTCTCTCATGTCTGAAATTGGTCACTCTCTCAAATCATATACCTCTGTCAGTCCCCCACCCGTTCTCTCTCCCCCCACCCCTTATCTCTTCCCCCCACCCCCCGGTCCCCAGACATCCGTTGGCACGTAGCGAGCAGAACGAGCTATCTAGTGACACTCCTGCCATTTGCTCTTTTGAGAGCGTGGGCGTAGTGAAGGAGCGCTTTAGTCACCGCCTGGCACAGCTGCGGGCTCCGGGGCGACCAACTGGTGCTTCAGCAAGCTCACCACCTGTTCTGCCATGGCAAAGGAGAAGGGGAAGGGGGGGGGGGGGAGAAGATAGCCTGGTTCCTCTCTAGGTTTCTTCCTAGGTTTTGGCCTTTCTAGGGAGTTTTTCCTAGCCACCGTGCTTCTACACCTGCATTGCTTGCTGTTTGGGGTTTTAGGCTGGGTTTCTGTACAGCACTTTGAGATATCAGCTGATGTAAGAAGGGCTATATAAATAAATGTGATATAGAAGAGAGAGCCTAACCTCCACACTCCCTTGCTTCCTTTAACTCCCTCCCTCCCTTCCAGAGACAACCCGTTTATTACCGGGGCAGCTTCCTCCACCAGCCTGTCTCCACATTCACCCCTCATGGGCTCCCAAGTGGCGCAGTGGTCTAAGACACTGCATCTCAGTGCTAGAGGCGTGACTGCAGTACCTGGTTCGAATCCAGGCTGCATCACATCCGGCTGTGATTGGGAGTCCCATGGGAGGGCTGCACAATTGGCCCAGCGTCATCCGGGTTTGGCCGGGGTAGGCTGTCATTGTAAATAAGAATTTGTTCTTAACTGACTTACCTAGTTAAATAAAAAATACAAATAAAATGTTTGTCAGGAAGTGATGCTAGCTGCTACAATAAACCTGGACTAGTATCACAGAGCAGTGAAACCACCCTAGTTTCATTCCCATCTGTCTACAGTAAGTCACTTTGGCATGGAGCTCCCTGCAGCCAGGCTACTGGAGGAGGACCGAGGGAGGTTGGAGCAAGACGGACAGGGGCATCAAGCTCAGGGTTACAGGGAGGAACAGGTGTGAGATGGGGATCCCTTTGTGTCCTCTATGTGGCAGGCAGGGGGACAGAGAGAAGGGGGCTTATGGGTGGGACTGACTGACTGACTGGGGGGAACAAAGACCTGCAGAGCACCATGCATCATCCCTAACCCTGGCTGGTGCCATGATCCCCTGAGCCAGCCAGTAGCTCATCATCCCTCTTTGGCCTAGTCAGTCACACCATGTGGCTAGGCTGTAGAATTAGTGGAATATAACTTGTCAGATCGGTCTTCTGTTTTGAAACAGCTTACTGTCTATCAACATTATAGCTTGGAGGCTGAGGTGAGCAATGGTGAGCCTATCAGGACCCACAGATGACACTCAGGTCATACCAGTCCGTAACTAATCAAGACGTCCCTCAGAATGTGTGGGAAGAAAGAGGAGGCAGGGGGTAGGTCTGTGTTCCTGGATGCAATCACTCCAGCCCTAAATATCCCTCCCTCTCTCATCAGGACCGACCCACACCATGGCCATGACTGCACGCTTCCCGAAACAGAAAGTACGCGTGGCTGCAGAGATGTGAGTTTGCAGGGCTTCATTTGCATGTGCGATGAAGAGGAAGAGGAAATGAAACCGTGCCTCGTTATGTTTTACTGTACTGAGCCGCAGCGCCGCACCTTTCCCCAAACGCTGCTTTCCATGTGCTTTGACTACAGACACAAAGCCTGCCCAAGGACTTCTGGGTATTAACAGAAAATGGGGGAAAACAAACCAGTGCTCAGCGATGCTTCAATCCATGCTATTAAAATTCAAATGCTCGGTTATCTCCCCAGCACCAAAGAGAAATGGACCACCGTGTGTGTGTCTTTCTCTGTCTGTCTGATCACTGGACACAGAGAGAAGGAAGGACAAAATGACGGTAACACAATACAACCTAGAGTTATGGGTTTGTGTGACTATTTTTGGTGAAACCAATTGCTTGAAAGCAGAGATAATGTTCACGTGAGGGCTTGAGAATAAATGGGACTTGAAGTGTTTGTGTACACACACAGTCAAATGACCTACATATGAGTCTATGTGAGCATGATTCTGTATGGTTAGGATTCTGCATTGTTTGTGTGTGTGTGTGTGTGTGTGTGTGTGTGTGTGTGTGTGTGTGTGTGTGTGTGTGTGTGTGTGTGTGTGTGTGTGTGTGTGTGTGTGTGTGTGTGTGTGTGTGTGTGTGTGTGTGTGTGTGTGTGTGTGTTCTGCTCCGGATCTGACGAGACACCTGCATACACTCTGTAGACTAAAGTAGAGCTATTGTTCTAATTGAGAAAGCCAACACCGATGCAGGCACGGCGTTTTGGCATGCTTCTGCCCCCGTATACACCAGCGTGAACACGCAAACAACAGCTAGTGCTGTGCTAAAACATATTGACTGGCTCACCTATTCCCTGTCTGAGTTTCACCTTCATCAACACAACACAGATAGTCAGCAGCAGCAGTCGGGATCCAGCTACACCCTCCTCACAGTAGCACAGACATCAGTCTGGCCACCACTCCTGACTCCTGGATGCAGCCATATCAATTCAGAAAGTATCCAATCAATAGAGAAAGAGAGAGAAAGAGAGAGAGAGGGGGAGACCGACAGATGGAGGGAGAGAGAGAGGGAGAGAGACCGACAGAGGGATGGAGAGAGAGAGAGAGAGAGAGAGAGAGAGAGAGAGAGAGAGAGAGAGAGAGAGAGAGAGAGAGAGAGAGAGGGATGGATGGATGGATGGAGAAAGATATGGAGATAGAGAAACAGCAGGTGACCAATTTCAGACATGAGAGAGAAAAAAACAGTTTTCTGCCCAGTGAGATTTGTATGATGGTAGGTTTGCCATACTCTTGGGCTGCTGACTGACACCCACCTTCCATTGTCACCACTTCCTGTCTGTCTGTCTGTCTGTCATTTTCTTCTCAGCACATGATTGAGCCCTCAGTTCTTCAGGAGAAGGAGGACATGTGTTGCGGTTCTGAGTACCTGCTGCACATGAGAGGCGGTCGCCGTGCAAACACAGGCTAATCACATGTGCCTTTATTCTTACCAGCCAAATGTAGATCCCCCGGGGGAGAGTATTTGGCCACAGCTGTTTCTCAGGCTGAGCACCCCCCTCCTCTCCTCCCTCGTTCAGTCCCATCTATACTGTTACACTCTCAATCTGATTCCGTTAAGGACAAAGCGGAGCGCAGAGCGCTGAGGGTTCCCATAGTAACAGAATGTGTGTTTCTACTTTAGGGCTCTCTGTCTATTGTCTACCACGCTGGCAGCTTGAAGCGAACGGCTGACCAGCAGTGGGTCCCCTGTCCATGACAAGCTTTTGGAATCCCTGCTGTGGTTCATAAAGTGGTCAGCCATTTTCTTTCGCCACCTACGAATATGGCTGTGTGTTTCTCTTGGAGTGGACCCTTTCATTTTGGATGGTTAGGGAGAGAGATGGATTAGCTTTTTTTGCTTCGCTTTTTTTGTTTCAGTCATTGGTGGTGGCGTATCGCAGTGATGCTGCTCCAAGCTATCTGTAGACTGAAACCCTAACGACAGCTGGCTAGATTCCTGCTGGGCTTGGCTGTCCAGTGGAGGCCAGGGAGGGCCGAGGGGGCCCAGTACTGAGTAAGTGGGTTGCTCTAGTTGTGCCTGGTCACGTCATGGCTGTGGTATTCTGCCTGTTCTCCTCTCCTGCAGGGGCTCCTCATGGCCATACGGTCAGAGGGGACCGTGCAGCTTACCAGCACTTCCACGCCTGGAGTACACACACACACACACACACACACACACACACACACACACACACACACACACACACACACACACACACACACACACACACACACACACACTCCAACTACGCCAGAGGTCTCATGTCTTACCCTATTTGCCTTACCCACACCTACTTAGGTAGAAAGTCTACGTGTGTGGATTGTTAAATCCCACCAACCCAACATGATGTACCTAAATGTGTTTGCTTCAGGGAGAGGGGAGCTGAGCTGAGCTAGTATGGAGCTGACGGCTCTTTATGGGGCTGAATTTAGCCCTGTTTGGGGGGGGGGGGCAGTGTAGCTCCAGATCTCTCTCTGTATGTGAACTAGGGGAAGAAGGGAAGAATCCAGCCTCAGCTCTCCCTGGAAGCATTGACCTTTCCCCGACCCGAGCCAAGGCCTGAAGATGGTGGTGCTGACAGAACCCCGAGCAGGCTGGGCCGATGCAGCGTGACACACAGTGACAGCACAGAACTCAAGGGCATCGTGTGACTGGCCAGTGAGCTGAGCCACCTCCACCTCTAAATGTATGCACGGCACTGGAGACAGGCATACATACACAATGTCAAATGTAAATCAGAGAGGCCTTATCTGACCCAACGGGTGGTAGTCTGACCTTCTGCTACAGTAGCCACTCTCCTATGGGGATTAAACTTCACAGAAGATAGACTCAAGTCTACATACATGGGGGTTGGGGGGGTTTCCTATTGACTACCCAGCAAGCACCAGTGTGACTCAGATCCTCCCTCCCAAGAGCCTCCTGTGTGCCTGGCTGGGCTGAGGTGACCTCAGGGCCAGAGTGGCTATGGTTGACTTGTAGGCATGTAGCAGGCAGTTCCACTGAGAACAAGAATCTATGGACGGTAGGATGGATCAGCAGGACACGACTGTCACTAGTTCAACGCAACCACTGTCTGTGAGTCAGTATAACTTAGTATAACCAAACTCGTAGAACCAAACTCGTACTGCTTGGAAAACAAGAAGTCACTGGACAATGGACATAGGCATGGATAATCATTTGGCATAATAATATGAATGTTACCATGTATCAAGCCACTATTCATAAATTATAACACATTAAGTTCACCCCACTTCTGTGTGAGTCCATTGGTGCTGTGTGGGAGGGAGGGGTTATGGCTCTGCACACCCGCAGGCAAGACTGTATAAATCATACTTCCCTGTCGGTCTGTCTACACTGAAGACCCATGGAAACTATTTTCCATTGGACAGAACATGACCTAAATACAGAGAGCTTCCATAACCTGTTCCCGACTGATGTCCTCTCTCCCAAAACCCCATGCATCCCACTCAACCAACAGCTTCAGTTGCACCCCCAATATTCGCCATATTGAACTTTGACGCGCCCATGTCTAACCTCTCCCGGCTTCTGACAGCTACTGCTGCTCAGCTGACTCGCTGGCAGCCATTTTGGATCTCACAGTTTTCAAGGGGATTGCATGTGTCTCCAATTAGCAGATAAAACAACAACCGGAGGGCTCTACTACAGTACCCTCCTGTCATGATAGATACGTGGAACTCAGCAGCACATACACTCTGCATCATGACAGATCCCAAGTCAGAGACGGACAAGATTACAAATTCCTTTTAACCTCCTGGAATGTGTGTAAACAGTAACCAAACCAGATTTTACTATACACTACAGAACAAAACAAAACCATCAGCCCTCAAAAATAAACTAATAAACTGTCAAATTGTATTGCAATATAGTAGTTGATAAGTTCTCAATAAAAATTGTAATTTCAAGAAGTGGAAAGCTCTCCTTTTCAAAAAGAGAAAGAGGCAAGAAATCTCTTCCTTTTGTTGTTAAGCAGCTTGCCACACAACGCTGTGCAATTAGTGACAATCATCCCCGTCTGTGCACCCATTACCCACCTACTCTGGCATCGCCCGGCTTGTCACCCCGGTTCACAGCCACTGACGCACCCCATACACTCTCACTCCCACTTCCTGTGTGTGACGAGATGCTGACATTCACACACTAACGCTGACGGCGGTGTGGGGGGCACGCACACACACACACGCTCTCATCAGGTTGTGAAAGTTATCAGTGTTTTACATGTTTATTTGTGTCTGCAGCCACACCACAAGCCGCTATGAGACAAAGAGCTGAGGAGCAGGCGGAACACACACCACCTGCACAACAACACAACTAGGTACAAAGGGCAACGGGGGGGAAGAGAGAGAGAGAGAGAGAGAGAGAGAGAGAGAGAGGTGTCAGAGGAAAATATATAGTTAAAGTTCTCCTTCACAGAGCCAGTCTGCCACACAGGAACAGGATATGACACGGGTGACTCTAGTGACAGAAGGCTCTTTAACCCTTTAAAGGCGACATTGCTGCACGTCGTCAACAGCACACATCTGACACAAGCTGTTTCTTTTATCAAGCCCATCGCATGGAAAGAACTGAATCTTAATTAGTCTAGCGGCAGGAACATCAGGGTTAACAGGAGAAAAAAGCACACACAAAAAAAACATTGAACATTTTGGATATTATACCCTTGGCAAAAGATTATAACTGAGTCATTTGGTTAGCATGGTATTCAGCGCCGACATTGAGAATAATTCTACAAAATGACTACATTACGCCTCATTCAACCTTATCTATCAGACACAGACAAAAGAACTGACATTTTAGCCCCTAATGATGGGTATTATGTAAAAAAAAAAAAAAAAAAAATGGCTTCAATGGTTCTGTTAATAATCTCTCTTTAGACAGAAATTCACACGTTAGCTAGGTGCCTGTTCCGGCTCTCCAAGCAGAAGTGCTCCTATGATGTAGCTACAGTACTGTGTAAAGAATGAGAGATAGAAATGGCTGAACAGAGCAGTACTGTATAGAGGAAACACAGTACAGTCAAACAGTCAAGTACAGCAGAGATACAGCAGAGATACAGTAGCGATACAGCACAGTCCAATACAGTCGAGTACAGTATAGATACAGTAGAGTATAGTATAGATACAGTAGAGTACAGTATAGATACAGTAGAGTACATTAGAGTATAGTATAGATACAGTAGAGTACAGTAGAGTAGAGTACAGTATAAATACGGTAGAGTACATTAGAGTAAAGTGCAGTATAGATACAGTAGAGTACAGTATAGATACAGTAGAGTAGAGTACAGAATAAATACAGCAAGGTACAGTAGAGTACAGTACAGTATAGATACAGTAGAGTACAGTAGAGTAGAGTACAGTATAGATACTGTAGAGTACAGAAGAGTAGAGTACAGTGTATATATACAGTAGAGGACAGTATAGATACAGTAGAGTACAGTATATAAACAGTAGAGTATAGATACAGTAGAGCACATTATAGATACAGTAGAGTACAGTATAGATACAGCAGAGTGCAGTATAGATACAGCAGAGTGCAGTATAGATACAGCAGAGTACAGTATAGATACAGTAGAGCACAGTAGAGATACAGTAGAGCACAATATAGATACAGTAGAGTACAGCATAGATACAGTAGAGATACAGTATAGATATAGTAGAGTACAATATAGATACAGTAGAGTACAATATAGATACAGTAGAGTACAGTAGAGATACAGTAGAGTACAATATAGATACAGTAGAGATACAGTAGAGTACAGTATAGATACAGTAGAGTACAGTAGAGTACAGTATAGATACAGTAGAGTACAATATAGATACAGTAGAGTACAATATAGATACAGTATAGATACAGTAGAGTACAATATAGATACAGTAGAGTACAGTATAGATACAGTAGAGTACAATATAGATACAGTAGAGATACAGTATAGATACAGTATAGATACAGTAGAGTACAGTAGAGATACAGTAGAGATACAGTAGAGTACAATATATATACAGTAGAGTACCGTAGAGATACAGTAGAGTACAGTAGAGATACAGTAGAGTACAGTAGAGATACAGTATAGATACAGTAGAGTACCGTAGAGATACAGTAGAGTACAGTAGAGATACAGTAGAGTACAGTAGAGATACAGTAGAGTACAGTATAGATACAGTATAGATACAGTAGAGTACAGTATAGATACAGTAGAGTACAGTATAGATACAGTAGAGTACAGTATAGATACAGTAGAGTACAGTATAGATACAGTAGAGATACAGTAGAGTACAGTATAGATACAGTAGAGTACCGTATAGATACAGTAGAGTACAGTAGAGTACAGTAGAGATACAGTAGAGTACAGTAGAGATACAGTAGAGTACAGTATAGATACAGTAGAGATACAGTAGAGTACAGTAGAGATACAGTATAGATACAGTAGAGATACAGTAGAGATACAGTAGAGTACAGTATAGATACAGTATAGATACAGTAGAGATACAGTAGAGATACAGTAGAGTACAGTATAGATACAGCAGAGTACAGTATAGATACAGTAGAGTACAGTATAGATACAGTATAGATACAGTATAGATACAGCAGAGTACAGTATAGATACAGTAGAGTACAGTAGAGATACAGTAGAGTACAGTAGAGATACAGTAGAGTACAGTAGAGATACAGTAGAGTACAATATAGATACAGTAGAGTACAGTATAGATACAGTAGATTACAGTAGAGATACAGTAGAGTACAGTAGAGATACAGTAGAGATGCAGTAGAGTACAGTATAGATACAGTAGATTACAGTATAGATACAGTAGAGTACAATATAGATACAGTAGAGTACAGTAGAGATACAGTAGAGTATAGATACTGTAGAGTACAGAAGAGTAGAGTACAGTGTATATATACAGTAGAGAACAGTATAGATACAGCAGAGTAGAGTACAGTATATATACAGTAGAGTACAGTAGAGTACAGTATAGATACAGTAGAGCACATTATAGATACAGCAGAGTGCAGTATAGATACAGCAGAGTGCAGTATAGATACAGTATAGATACAGTAGAGTACAGTATAGATACAGTAGAGTACAGTATAGATACAGTAGAGTACAGCATAGATACAGTAGAGTACAGTATATATACAGTAGAGTACAGTAGAGTACATTATAGATACAGCAGAGTACAGTATAGATACAGCAGAGTGCAGTAAAGATACAGTATAGATACAGTCGAGTACAGTATAGATACAGCAGAGTGCAGTATAGATACAGTAGAGTACAGTAGAGATACAGCATAGACACAGTAGAGTACAATATAGATACAGTGGAGTACCGTAGAGTACTGTAGAGATACAGTATAGATACAGTAGAGTACAGTATAGATACAGTAGAGTACAATATAGATACAGTGGAGTACCGTAGAGTACTGTAGAGATACAGTATAGATACAGTAGAGTACAGTATAGATACAGTAGATTACAGTATGGGAACGTACCTCTGGGATTTGACAGACGACTTCTCCCTGGCAGTCCTGGCAAGCCTATCCAGGCACACACCCTCTTCACACGCCCTGTGATCGGGAGAGAGAGATACGAAGCTGTCAGGAATATACAGACTAGTCGCTAAAAGTGCATGACCATGCACAAAGACGACACATAGACAAACACTGTGAAAGTGTTAAATAAAATGACAACTAAAAGGTATTGGTAGTCATGTATATTCTGCCCAAAGTGAACAGTGGACTTGCTCTCCACATTGTTCCTCTGTGTATCTGTGCCTGTCAGTCTGCCACGCTCCTTTTTCTCCTTTGGGTGGCGTGGTGGAGCCTCAACCACCATGTGTGAGAGACCCTCTCTGTCCTCTGATGTCACCTCACCCCCTACACTGATGAGGCAGGTGACAAGAGCAGCATCGAGACACTCTGACAAGAGCTCTCTCTCTCTGTATCGCCCACTCCCTATATCTATCTTTAACTCGCTCCCTTCATCTCTATGGCTCTCCCGACATTATTCAGCAGTATTCAATTGCCAAGCCCCCCCCCCAGCAGCCCACCTGACACGGTGTCCTCTGCATCCCTCCAGCGCTGGGGAGCCTCGGGGGAGAGGGGTGGGGGGTAGAAATCACAGCCTCACCGTCCGAGTCTCACAAGCCTCTACGAGCGCCGCTCAAACGGCTCTAAGAGGAGCTTATTCCCTTCTACTGTCTGCAGCCCTCCCTCTTTCTCTAGCCCGCCTACGCGCTCGCTCGCTCTCTCTCTCTCTCTTGCTCTGCTTCTAGCGCTGCTCGCTGCTCAGAGGCTGGAGCAAAGAACGATCACATTTCTTCAGCATAAACAGCTGTGGTCTGATTGGCTGGATGGGAGCGGAGGAGGCATCAATGGAGCCAGCAACACTCCGGCAGTGGCTGCTGGCAGAGTGCGGACATAAAAGTAGGTCTCAGCTGGTTCTACCGCTACAGAAAGCCACAGAAAAGAAAGAAAGAGGGGGAGAGGAAGAAAGAAAGAGACTACCTCTTTCTGAGCGCAGGAAGGAGGGAGGCCACAAGTGTTTCCTGTTGTGCAGCCAAGGAGAGCGACTTGCGAGGACGTCACACAGCGTTCACACTCCTCCAGGGCATCGGCACAGCCTGCCAAGGAAATACACTCCTTTCAGACACCCAGAAAAGGAGGAGCAGGAGAAGGATCAGGACGAGAACAACACAAAGACTACTCCGTGTGTTTACTCTCAGTCACAAATCAAATCAAATTGTATTGGTTGCATACATATATTTAGCAGATGTTATTGCTGGTGAAGCGAAATGCTTGTGTTCCTAGCTCCAACAGTGCAGTAATTTCAAACAATTCACAACAATACACACAGATCTAAAAGTAGAAGAATGGGACTAAGAAATATATAATATAGAATATTTAGTATATCTGTAGAACACAAAGGATAGAATAGTAAATATACAGCAATAGTTGAATAGGATGGCATTGCCTAGAATACAGTATATACATATGAAGTGGATAAAACTGTATGTAAACATTATTTCAAGTGGCCATTGTTCCATTATGACTATGTACATAGGGCAGCAACCTCTAAGGTGCATGGTAGAGTAACCCGGTGGTAACCGTCTAGTGACAGTGATTAAAGTTCAGTCCAGGGTACTGGGCGGAGGCCGGCTAGTGGCGACTATTTAACAGTGATGGCCTTGAGATAGAAGCTGTTTTTCAGTCTCTCTGTACCTGCTTTGATGCACCTGTACTACTGACCTTGTCTTCTGATGTGCCTCCTCTGCTGGCCCTCAGTGCCCATGTCCTGCTCCACTGACAGGGGTTCACATTTAGACACGTAGCCCTGTGTGTGGGTGAATGTGCATATGCGTCACAGTAATCTATGATGTGGGTGTGTGTCATTACTCAGCTGTGAATATCCCCATCCAGCCACCCTACCCCTGTCTGCACTGACACCCAGCTAGGGGCCAATTACACTGTAAACCATTAGTGATGGGGGGGGGGGGGGGGGGGGGGGGATCGGCACGGTTGCATATCGAGATATTTTTTGCGCTAGTTGGCTGTACCTGTACCAAAACGCCAGTGTTTTCACTTCATAGCTTGTTCTCCATCTTCTTTTTAAATAGGGAGCCCATTTGTTTTCAGCACTTTTATTTCCATGACTGATCAAAACTTGTTTTCTCTTGTCCTTCTGCAGCAATGTGTTTAGAACATTGAATCCCAATAAAATCACAGCATCGAATCGCAATACATTTCGTATCGGCACTGAAGTATCGTGATAATATTGTATCGTGAGGTCCCTGGCAATTCCCAGCCCTAGAAATCACCACTTTAATTAAAGAAAACATTGTCGTTACAGAAAGCAAATACGACAAGAATCTACAATTAGATGTGTGCAGGGTTTTCCTTTCTTCGTTTAAGGAATGTTTGTCACAAGACACAAGAGGAAGAATAAAACTAGTCGCCAAATTTTTCAACTAATTCTCTCTCTTTTAAAGGGTCTTCTCGCTTCCATTAGCCTTGAACAGCTTGCTATCACTTCACACGGCTACAGCCACAGAGCACATTTGCAGCTGTTATAATGCCATCTGACTCTCATTTTCTCCAGATGCCCGGCACGGCAGCCCCTAGGCAAACATGGGCCATATAACACTAGAGGAAGGCAACAGAAGTCTAGCTCAACAGAGCTAGCGCTGGGCTAACAGAGTGACAGAGTCGCCTTGTAGAGTGACCTTGTAAAGTGTCAGAGTCGCCTTGGTTACCAGTGTTATTTCCTCCTCCTTCCACTGCTGCTCCAGGGGAGCTGTAGTCAGCACCACATGCCACCCCCTCCTTCCTCCTCCCTCCTCTCCCCTGCCTCCTGGCTCCGCAGGTGCACATGTACAGCTAATAGGGGAAACCACAGAGCAGGTTGAGTGTTTAGCAGGGTGAGCCACTGAACCCAGTCGGCCCATTTAAGTGTGTGCGGTGCATGGAGCACGGTGCTGGTGACACGGCCACAGCTCAGGCTGAATAATTCAAAGGGCCCCAGTCACATACACACTGCTGGGGATTACACACACGCATGACATAGAGATTCTGTACTGTAGAGGGGGAACCTGAACACAGTCGCCTGTGTCAGTACTGTTTTTGTTATTGTGATCACATGATTGTGAAGATTTCAAGCCATGGTCGGGCTCCTGTGTGTGCAACGGTGCTACTTTCAGTTACAGACATTTCCATGGCATCAGATGAAGGATGCAGGTGTCTGAGTGTTCTGATTGCTGATTGTTAAGTGAACACATTTCTAGCAAGTCACACCACAGACCTGGAATATACCCTGGATAAACTCAAAATGTACACATCGTACAACCACACAGTCACAATGTCCCCATCTCTGACCCATCTCTCTAGCCATTTGACCCATCTGACTATCTCATACATTTGAAGATGTTGTTTGGACCCACAATGAAAAAGTGTGAGATCAAAGGGACCGACTAGTCTGAAGGTCATTCAGATGCTTGGACCTTTGAGTCGTCATGACTCATTGGTGCAACTGGAAATCATTCTTCTAGTAATCAGAACACCATCTCTTCCTCACACACATATAAACACACACACACACACACACACACACACACACACACACACACACACACACACACACACACACACACACACACACACACACACATAAACACACACACACACATAAACACACACACACACACACATATAAACACACACTAACGAACAGTTATTCTGTAATATAACTCACATAATCTTACTTGGGATATTGTTGCTCTTTAATTATTTTTCTATTTTCATTTTTTTCTTCAATTTTTTGCTAAATTATTTTAGTAAATACTTTCTTAACACCTATTTTTCTTAAAACCGCACTGTTGGTTAAGGGCTTGTAAGTAAGCATTTCACTGTAAGGTCTACTACACCTGTTGTATTCGGCGCATGTGACAAATAAAATTTGATTGGAATTGATTTTATTACGTGGGAGTCCCCATGAAGATTGGGATGGGGGACAACAGACAGAGGTTAGAGCATTAGACAGAAAGATTACTCGGAGGATCTAGAGGAGGCCAGACACCGCTCAGGTGTGAGTCACTGTCATCTTCCCATCACAGAAGAGTGATATGGAGGCCAAGATACTTAGGACCCCATGCTCAGTAATAACCTAGCACCCCAGTCTCCTGAGCTATACACTACACATAATACACGCAGAACTACAAGTAAGGTTTAGATATCATGGTCTTTCATTCCCTCTCTGGGATATCAAGTCATTAAATGTGTTGCATGGGTTGTCCTTTGAAACTACAACGTGAGAGTGAATCTTCCACAATGACAAAGGTGCAAAGTGGACCACCTCTTTCCAGGCTGTGTGTGTCCCGTGTTCTGTGTGTATTCAGGGCCATAGCTCAAAGGCAGAGAGGGACAGTAGCCGACGATGTATTTACCCCACCACAGGAGGTGTGACTGTATCATTAACCTGCAAGTGCCAAATGATCCACAGTGTCTCTGCACAGTACAGGAAAGCCTCTTATGGGTATATTGGGACTGATGAATCTACAGTAGAGCTGAAACAAAGTTTCACAATAGGCCAGCTCCCTAACCAGAGACACAAAACAGAAACCGTCCATACACAAAGAGATGGGTAGAGTTCTTCATCCACTGCTAAGTGCCTATTGTAAAATTGTGCAATATCATAGCTTACGTTCTGTATTCCAGGCTCACAACCTCTCCATCCTCCTCTAACAGTCAGGTTGCTGGTACAGCGAAAGACACACTACAATGTATGTGCAGTATGATAAAAGATATCCCATTCCTCTCCTACAACGCTGCTGTGGGACAGATGATACAGTATGTAGGTTGGTCTTTCAGATTGAATTCCCAGTGCTTGATGGATATCCACAGTGCAGCTCTACTGCTCCCTGCCTTTGGCTGGTGGTGGCTAACCTGAATTATATCCATTCATATCATGCTCAACGAATCTGCAATAAAGCAATGTAGGATATCTAAATGAAGGTATTGTAGGATAAACAGATTCAAATCTACCACCGGGTGATATAGGCCTCAATTGCGGTACCATGTTAATAAGCTGTTACCATGGAGGCAAAGGCTTTGAGCACGTCCATTGACATGAATGTCTCATGGGAGAACCTGTTGCATTTTGATGGATAGTTCTGCTGTGCTGATTTAAAAAAAAAAACATCAGTCACTGTCGTGATGACGGACTGAAATATGGAGTGACAATATGTACAGTTTGAGGACACACCAGGGAAATGGGTTCAATTGGTTGACGCATAATAACAGCAAGGTGGGATGTTAAACATAAAATGTATAATCTTATAGACTGATACTGTATGCACAAGAGAACTGATCTCTCTAGAGTACCATCCAATAAAAAGCCGCTGACATATTTGCTTTCTATGAGGAAAATATGATCATAGAAATGCATGTTGAGCAAATGGTTGAGAGGAAATAACATTTAGGCTACTGAACAAAATAAACAAGCAAAGGAGAAAAGTATAACTTTTAACATCACTAGCTCTGTGCATTGGCTAAAGCTGGGTAATATGATGGATAAATAACCCATGCCTAGTCCATGCGTAATATATGTCTAATTAATAGGCTCCAAGTCTGACTTACGAAACATAAATAAAGTCACTTTTTTTCATGCTAATATTGTATTTTCACCAGAAAGACCGAGACGATCAGCGGCAGAGAACCCCCTTGATGGGCCCCGATCTTGACGGCGAACACGTCATGGAACATTCCCGGAACGGGCCAGCGTACCACCCACCATCCCTCTCATATACACACACATATTCAAGCACAGAAACATACGACGTACATAGAATTACAGACCACAACAGTCAACACGGATACAACACTAAATACAGATAGGTGAAAATGACAGAGAGGTGTACATGGCCTTGACTGTTCTGCAGAGAGAGAGAAACACAATCTTCCTGCCATGAATCCAGCTTCATACTGTAGCTAGGTTTACAAGCCGTTTGCCCGCTGCATTGGCTGTGCAAATTCCTTAGGATATTACGCAACATTCCTAATCTGCATGCAAGCACTGGGTATTCCCCACATAGCTATCGTAATAAACAGAACAAACACGATAGATTTTTCGTTACAAAACAACTAAAATGTACACTGGAAGTCAACTGACAGCTTCTATTTAGTCACTTACCGTGTCACACTTCAGGTGCCGTGCAAAAACCCACGTCCAGTAAAATCCCAAATAAATTACAACCTATGACAACGCTCTTGACACTTCGCTAATTGTCGGATAAAAGCGTCCAATACTCAGAGTGAAAAATTAAACAAGAATTAGCACCAAAAAAATATCGACTTCCGTATGACTATTCTAAAGCCTTATGCTGCTACTAAATGCAGACACGTTGTGAGTAAAACGTCCTCTTCGACACGATTTTTCAGTTTGTGAGGAAGACGCCGAAGCTATTATTCCTGGCACAACTTCCCAGAATAGAACATCTGAGAGAGGGAGAGGGGTAGAGCGAAAGACAGAGGTAGAGAGAGAGGGAGTATGTGACAGTGTTTGGTGCGTGACGTCATCGGATCCCCCAGCTCGGCCCAGAGAGAGAGGCAGAAGCCATGGAGCGAAGCAGTGTGAGGAGGGAGAGGGACAGGGAGAATCCGGCCCCGTCCCCCTCTCAACCGAGCTCTGCACAAAGGGAACTCCCTCAGCGGCGCGCCCGGGGACGTGACACGCAAACAGACAGGGTACATTTCATGCGAGGCCCAATTTGATGTATTTTCACTCATTTATTCTAGCCTCTATTCATATAAAAATATGTCTCTAGCATATCTTATAAAATACCATGGTGCAATTACTGTGTGCCTCACTACAGTCACTGTTGCCACCGTGAATGTAACTCAATAATAGTGTAAACACTCTTTATTCTCAGGGTACAATATGCAACCGTATATTTATTCTGCCTCTTCATATATTCCAGTGAAAATGATTCTCTACATGCAGTGGCGGTTCTAGCTCATATGGCTCCCTGGGCGAACCTCCCCCTTCAGCCGCCCACCCACCCCCACCCCCCCAAAAACTGTAATTTTTATTCAGACATTTGTAACCACACAAATAAATAACATAACATTTAAAACTATAAAAATATATCAAAAAGAAGAAACAGAGACAAATAGACACAAGTTTGTGTTGATTTGGCATTGAGCATCAATGCATTATACCCTTCCCCCAACACTGTCAACCAAGAGTCAAGACTAAACCAATTCACCTTGGTGGTGTGCAGACTGGTTTTATATTATTCTTAACGATTTCACACAAACCAGGAAAAAAAATACAACAATATGCTTGCTGGCCAAGGTCCTCACATAGGGTATTCCAGTCATTTCGATAGCCCTAATTATTCAAACACAAAATTATTGATTTGATTCTAGATATCTCAAGAGTGAATGTCTATAAATAAGCAGACCACCTCTACCACAACAGCCATCATGTGACATCCAGTAAACTCCTCCTCTTTTGGTAAACACATGAGTCAGTCCCTAGGAGCGAGGTAACACAACTCCTCAATGAAAGTGAGTGTGTCTAATACAGCCTATGCTTTCTTTGGCCTGGGCCCTGGTCCTGTGTGTGTGTGTGTGTGTGTGTGTGTGTGTGTGTGTGTGTGTGTGTGTGTGTGTGTGTGTGTGTGTGTGTGTGTGTGTGTGTGTGTGTGTGTGTGTGTGTGTGTGTGTGTGTGTGTGTGTGTGTGTGTGTGTGTGTGTGTGTGTGCTGTACATATATAGAGTTAAGTGGATTATCTGCTAGAACAAGAGTAGCTTACAG
Organism: Salvelinus namaycush; assembly: GCF_016432855.1. Taxonomy (NCBI): domain Eukaryota; kingdom Metazoa; phylum Chordata; class Actinopteri; order Salmoniformes; family Salmonidae; genus Salvelinus; species Salvelinus namaycush. The sequence continues at coordinate 18,722,779 of NC_052335.1, read as the reverse complement.
TCTCTGGTAGCTCATGGCCATATCATATCAGCTGTGGCTTGGGACTCCCCATGGAGACCTCTTCTCTGTAATCTTTAGAAAGCCATTCCCAAGGGAGATCAGCTCCCATGGCCCTAAACTAACTGTCTTTAAATCATGGCTGGTCTTCTAGGAGTAATATTGTCATACTGCTCAAGGGTTGCCTAGTAAGAGATACAGTACCTATACGTCAATAGGACTCACATGCATAAATACATGATACATAAAAAAGCAAAACGTTATCCAACAAAACATTTAAAAAACGTTAACCAGCACTGCTACTAAACCCCATTAAACTATCTCTGGTGAAACAACACCAAGAGAAAGAACCTGTCCTCTTGACCCCAAAAGGCATGTTAGAACAGTGTCTTTCCTCTGGGTTATCTAACATCGTTGGTACAGTATTCCTAGAAGGTGATGTCAAAGCTTCTGTTACGAGTACTTGCAAGAGTCTCATATTTTGACATTCATCCAAGGACCCCTGAGGGTGTTCCCACAGATCAAGTTTTTTGTACTCTGACTTAGTCACTGAAACGTAATGGACCAAGAACCAAGCAGGTGATGATACTTGTTAAAACACAGTGACTGATTTTATTATGAATGTCTAAAATATATTAAGTTGTAAACCCATGTTTATTATACATAACCACATCAAATGATGATACTATGGCATTTACTGTTACATACTTTGAGCTCCTACTCATTAAGCTCATTGTAACTGATCCTGAGACAAGCCCCTTGAATGTCTTCTTCGCTGTGGAATGGTTTAGATAGAACACAGCATGTCCATTGAAGGCCTGTCCACTCCATTCACAACACATTGTACACAGTCATCAAACAGGCCACTTCCTGAAGCACACAGAGCCACTGGAGACCATTTCCATGCCTGTTGTCCTGCTGCAGTATCATCGAAAGCATTATAAAGTTCCTCAGACCGATGCACACGCACACACACACACACACACACACACACACACACACACACACACACACACACACACACACACACACACACACACACACACACACACACACACACACACACACACACACACACACACACAAACAAACATTCTTGCCCTCAGGCACATGTCCCGTGGCTGTAACCAGGGCCTCTGAAACAATGAGGTCTCGACAGCTGATGGATTGTCAGTGCTTACTCACTGGGCATGGGCACCGCCCTCTCAGGCTCCACACCTAGTTGTACCCAGCAATAATCTGCTGCTATTGTGCAAGTTCAGCTCCTCTGATTAGCTCTAACACTCAGCGCTGTGTCACACATTCCCTGGAATCCCAGCTTCACCTCTCTCTCTCTCTCTCTCTCTCTCTCTCTCTCTCTCTCTCTCTCTCTCTCTCTCTCTCTCTCTCTCTCTCTCTCTCTCTCTCTCTCTCTCTCTCTCTCTCGCTGCCAGGAAATGACATAAGGATAGACTGTACATGTGCTACACTATGACAAAGGTCATTTTGTGTGAGTGATAAGGCAGGGCACTAACGCAGCATGACTGGTGGCCACTGGTGAATCCTCAAGGAAGAGCTGCTTTCATCTCTTGCTCCCAGGCTGTAAAACAGCCAGTAAAAACTGCACTAGGCAGACGGATGACTATGATCAAACAACCCAGGTTTCTTCAGACATACCTGAGAAAGGGACAACACTTCTCACTGATAGGATAGACACAAACACATATGAAACATATTCAATTCAATTAAATTGTTATTATTCAATGGGGTAGTATTTTCACTTTTGCATACCAAGAGTTGTCAGTTTATTCAACACTATTGTTTGAATGGCAGTTGCATAATTGTGTTGAGTCATGAAATAGCAAACCAAATGGAAAATGTTAACAAAAATGACACTTAGCGTGCCCTACGTTCGATAGAAGGCCTGTTGAAAGCCTCTCAGATAGGTAACTGTAATGTCTTCACTCTTTTACCGGAACAGAGCTAAACCAAGACCCCTAGTGGTCGAACTAGAATACTGACTCTGACCTTAAGAGTTCCTGTAGATTGAAGTGCAAGGTAGGTACAGAGCAGACAGTCTGTGTTATTATAGAGAAATCCCAAACAGTGTCAGCATGCCTGATCTGACTTCTCCTGATACAACTTAAAATGTCAGAAATAAAATAATCACCTCATCATTTGTTGATAGGTTGATAGCTGTTCACTTCTGTTCACTTACTAAAGTTCTAGTGCTCCAAGAATCAAACTACATATAAATCAAAATATGCTCTTGGCTATTCTTTCCTTGTAGTTTGTTTGAGTGGGGGAATGTTTTGACGTACCCATCAAGGTTGTGAGGTCAGAGACACCCACTCCTGTTCTGGGAGCCAGTGTACCCCCTCTTCCTCGGAAACGGGCCGCATCTTGTTTTTTATTTACAACCTCCGGACACTGGGGCTCTTGTTGCCTAGGCAAAGTTTCCCACAGTGGAACATTCCGGGAGATAAAAAGCCGGCTACTGCCAGCACCTCTTAAACTCCTGGGACTGTGCTGTGTTTGAAGTAGGAAACTGACAGAAACTGACAGAAAGTGGTAATACATAGCAGCCTGGCAGAGGGATGCTTTCCACCCAGGACTTGGCAGCTTGTTCTGCTTGCCTGGGATCAGCCGGGTCAACATATTCTCCAAATTACAGGACACAGCCACTGATCCCGTTATGATTTCTCTTTCCTGTCAAATAGTCCCATGCCGGAGTTCCCACCCCTTCTATTTAGGATTGTTTAACCTTCATCTACAATACATTGTTTATTCTAATATATAGTCTGTCACTACACTGTGTTAAACACCCTTCAGATCTATAGGTATCGGTCTATCTGTAATTTTCAACAGTATGAATATGACATTTTCTCATATCTGGTTTAAACAAGCTGATCTCTTCTCACATGATGCACAAACTTCAACGTGGCTGCTGTGAAATCAGAACAGTCTAGGCAATAGGACCCTCTTAGATCGTTTACGTGATTTAGTCTAGACAAAATAATTGAACATGGCACCCATCGTTGCAATCCTCTCAGTGAGCATGTAAAGCATGATACTGCAAGGCTTTAAAGTCACTTCCAAAGACAATGTTAATTGCAGACTGAGCAGAACCAATTCCAGGCTGAGATGTTTTACAGGTGGTGATTAAGCTTGCTGGCATATAGCTGAGACACAGTGACATGCCAGTTTAATCTCTACACCTTTCAGCACAGTCATATATTTTCCCTGAGCTCCAGCAGGAGCAGGACAAATTAAATTGTTTTAATCTATGAGTAGTAAAATTGTGTGCACTGCAGACGACCCTTCCTGATGGCAATAACGGCAGCTCATAACCGGCAACAGCGGCCAGTATACTTTTAGCTAATGAGATCTCTCTGTTTATTATCCAGATGGGATTGGTAAATGTGCTATAATGTCATACTGTTATTGTGGAGGGATAGCCCTGACAGACAAAATACATATTTTCTATATTAATATCACCCTGTCGCTGTGAATAATATTTTCCACAAAGTGATTGCTCTTTCCATTTGAGCAAATCCCCGGTTTTATACGGAACTTTGTCATGTAAAAATAAGGAGAGGCCATACTAGTAGCCTAGTAATTGAACAGATAGAAAGCCAGCACAGTCCAGCGCTGCTAAATAAAAGATAAGGTTCTGTCCTTATACAGACAAACATACACCACAGAAGGTTTGATGTAACAGGCAGGTTATGAGAATGCTATTTCCATTCAACCCTCACCTGTCAGTGTCTCTTTGTGGCCCATTCCGTGTCACCTTTGTTTGTCTCTGAAGCTTTTACAGCCTGGTGTTTGTGCAAGCTACACTTTCTTTTTGTGGTGCTCTTGCGTAATCAGCCATTCTCCTGCACAAACACACGTGTTTACCTTACCTTCCTTTCACCCCTCAACATCAAAATCCAAGGGTATAGACACGCTCCTCTGTCAATATCTCGCTCCGTTCCTCACGACAGGTGCATGGCTGAGGCTCCTCTCCTCTGGTGTCACTGACAGTCTTCTATAAAGAAAACAACTAAAGATGGAAATTGTGGCATGACTATGGGTCCAGGAATATGATACAGTGAGCTTTATTCAGAAAGCACATCCTTTAAACACTGTCATCAGAAAGATGCTGAAAGCAGAAAGAAGTAGGTACAACATGCAACACTCCCATTCAGGCCAATCAGAGGCTTGGGGACAATTAGCGTTCTGCTCTGCCGTGCGTCTCATGACATCTTTATTTCATCAAATTAGCCATTCTAATCAGAACACATGAGGCAGGCAGGGAGACCCTTGGCAGTGCTCTTTATCACTAATCCTACCCCCACAAGGTTGGTGATACTAATTTCACTAGGGTGCAAAATACAGACAGACATGAAAGCCATGATCAAAGTCAAAGGCTAAAACCATAAAACCATCATCCGTTTCAAAATCGAAAAACACTCACCCTGCTTCAGGATTGTAACGCAGTAATAAACCAACCAAGCGTGCAGGGTATCCACATGGAAGATGTTCAACATGGGGCTGGGCTATAGCCACTCCACTTAAAGGACTCATTTATCACCCATGTTTCCTCATCCAACTGTCTGGGGGGGGGGGGGGGGGGGTTTATTATGTAAACCACCCCTGTTTAAATCTGGAAGCATTTGCCCACGACTAAATAGATAAATAAATATTTATTTATCATTACCAATCTGGATTAAAGCAGCGGTTTTACCATGGGGACCTCTAATTACAAAAATTGGGATGGAGGTAAAAGACAGGCACGAGAGAACAGATGTGTGTCCTCATTCTCCTCATTAGATTGATTGGCCAGACTTTGATGTTTGCAAACAGACACAAACACCCGGGCCAATGGATGCCAGCGTTTGTGCATGGGCATTATACCGAGGCAAACAAACTTAGGGCCTTAATGAGGCTTGGAGGCCTATTTTTAGGCCCTTGACATGATGTGCCAGCTAGCTAGCCAGCCAGCCAGCTCACACAGAGAAAGAGAGAGAGAGCTAAGTCACTTGCATGTTGTATAAGTGTGTGTTGAAATCTATGGGGCCATAGCGAAAGGTGAGGAGAGGAGAGGTGAGTGAGGGTTTATGTCCTGTGTAGCGCCAGTCAAGACACAGCCTTGCCCTGGCTGCCAGAGGATTAGCCCAACCTTTCCTACACAGCTCAGCTAGTGGGGGATAATGAAAGATGACTTGGATGAGATGGACATCCTCTCGTGTGTTGTTTGTGGAGATTTATCTGAGGCGGGGGGGAGTCATTAAAGACGGATGCTTGGATGAGGACAGATGCCGAGTGGATTAAGGACTGAAATTCCCTAGTTAACCTGATGGGAATTTGTGACAGCCACATTTAGGCTGCACAACATCTATGGCGTAATCCCAGTCTGGTTCTTGTAGTGTGTTGGGTTGGGTATCTACAGTCAACATAGAATGAACAACATATTCAAAGAGAAAGAACAGAGAAAGAAAGGCCACAGTTTGTGGATGTGATAGACAGAGTCTGGAGTGCTAAACCCACACCTACTGGCCTTTATAGGCCCGCCATAAAACAATACTCAAAACTGTTCCACTGCTTTACCATGTCAATGGTTATACTCCTAGATCATATCCAAACATGAGACGGAGCCCATGCTGTGTTCACCCAGCACAGGCCACAGAAGCCGCTCGCTAGTCAATACATCCCAGTGAGAAGAGGGACGATTTCGGCTGTATCCACCGAGTGCACTGAGAGTGCGCAGCAAACTGGATGAGTGTGCAATAGCTAGCTGCGAATCAGCTCTTCTACTTTAAAGCAGGCGGTGACACTGGAAACTCTCAAGCAAACACCCCACGGCTAACCACAAACCGTCAAAAGCCAGCGCATGCACTCCAGCAGACCCCTGCAACTCTGCAGCAAGCCAAGAACACTTGCAGAACAATTGAGAAGGTTTTCTGCACTCTACATGAAGTGAATGTTCCTGCCAGAATGTTTGAGTAACTCAGTGTATTAGATCCAAAATGTAGAAATGATGCATTTATGGTAGTTGGGAGCTTTTGTGTTACCGAATGAGGCAGGACTCATATTCAGACCCACAAAGCCTCTCACCAGGGTTATACCAGGATAGGCCATCCATCCATACCATCTCTGCCTGCCTGCCCAAGTCAGCCTTCCAATCTTGTGCTGACTTTGGGGGGGACAGAAGCCAGAACCTGTAATCCCCAGTTCTCTATCCTCTTAATAGCTGGGATTGGAAACCATTTGTCTGTCTCTAGCGAGGGATTTTTATAGAATAAACCTCTGTGGCTGCCTTATCGTAACTTAATACTGATTTTAACAGGGGGGAGAGTTAGTCTGCCGCAGCCTGACATCTCTCAAAAAGCTTTGAGACTGGAGCTGGCAATTATAGATTACGATAATACTGTGTGACGCAGTCAATGTGTCAGTGGGAAAAACCTAAGTGTTTTTCTGTTCCGGAATGGTGTCTGATCTGATGCGCTTGATGCCCTCTTATTTCCCAGGCCTATTCTCTTAGCTCTGAAGAGTCACGCAACACTTTGATGTTCTTCTGGTCATGCCCTCAGTCCCTAAATGGTGCTTTGCTTTGGTTAAAGTACTGTACTTTTATGGGATCAATAAAATATGAAAACCCAGTGACGGAATTAATAACACAATATCTAACTTATAACAGCCTTGGGATCCTGAAGACTGCCAATAAAGTAGTAAACAGATATAATCTAAGCACCATCAGTTGGCTTTGTGTTCTAGAGACCATTGTAGAGTTGTAAAACACTTCTAGTATTAGTAAGCTACCTGCCAAAGGCAGTTAATTATAACATATCAGAATATCTCGGCTGGAGCAACAAACATAAACCTGTAACTGTCTCTATCCTGAAACAGAATGTAAGTATGTCAGAAGGAAGACAATGTTTTTTATTCAATTGGAGGGACAAGCACAGTCTTGTGTTAGAACACAATGTTAATTTTGTGTTGCCATTTTTTATTGCTTAAAAGCCCCCAAATGAAAAATATATATACATATTTAGTTACAATAAATTATTGAGCACATAATAACTATATGCATGTGCAAAGATGCAATGGCCTCAGTAGAAATGTTGAATACATTAGCATTATTCCACTATTATACTAGACTAGCCAAAACCATTGACAAGACTATAAAGACATCATTGAAGGAGTCTCTGTATGTACGCAGAGCATCACACAGTGGTCTGCTCCTCCTCGTCTTGGAGAGGCTGCGTTCTGTTTCTATGGCAACACCCCTCCTCCTCATCCCTTTCCTCACGTTCACATCTCGTACGCAACCTCCTCTGTCTGAATCCCTTCTCCGAGGCAACGAACCCCCTGCACTGTGCGAGACCCGCAGCATCAATCTGACAGGAGGATATAGCAGGAGACGAGACAAGGAAACGGAGAAAAAACATGGCGCTCATCCCATCTCAGGTGCTAAGGGTAGCCATCCTCCTGTCCTATTTCTCCATCCTCTGCAATTATAAAGCAATTGACATGCCCGCGCATCAAACATATGGCGGGAGCTGGAAGTTTTTAACATTCATAGACCTGGTAAGTGTAATATTGTTCTCTAGACCGGAGCCTGGTCATTCAGAAATGCTAACACGTCATGGTATGGTATGCTACAGACAGTCAGTGTCCTACCTCCAGTTGTTGATACCGCCCACCCTCAGTTGCAAAACGGGCCTACTGTGTTATTAGGCTGTCAGCTACAATATGTTTTGTTTCTTCCAGCGCTGTACAAACTCCTAATTTTTTTGGGCAAGTGTTACAGTCATTAAAAGCTCACACCCACTAAAAAGGCCCCCCTCTTCTCGGCTGCTGATGCGCGCAAGTCAGTTGCCTTTTTTGTTGCAACATTGGAATCACATGAATCACAATTATTAAGGAACCATCCGTGGCCCGTGGGTACCCGAGATGATGTGATTAGGATAACGACATCCCGAGCTCAAATGATCCCCCTGTTAGATCACACAGTTAGATCACACAGCCTTTATTTTAAGAGAACGTTGTTTGGATAGTAAAAAACCTATGAAAACACCCAGGATGTTTTCTTTATCTCACTGTCTGTGTTTTGCTCTTCTTTTTTTCTAGGAGCAGTTGCACTCTTGTTTTATGAAATACATTGCTTACTCTATAAGTATATGTACACACACACGCACACACACACACACGCACACACACACACACACATATATATTTAGATCCTGATGTTCTGTCAGTTTTTCAACAGATGACTCATGTTTTCCACATTAGAAGCCCACTGCTGAACCATTTTACTACTATTTTTATGGCAATGGCGCTAAATGCAATAACAGCAATAATCATGTTTTGTTATTGTGCATTACAACATCTAGTTTAAGCCTATCATATAAATCCTGACAACAAAGTGTGTGTGTGTGTGTGTGTCGCACGCACGCACACGCGCATGTTTGTGCATCTGTGTGTGTACATGTGTGTGTTTACTATTTAGTCATGATTCTGTCTTTAGTCATGATGAATTACTGCCGTGATGATAAAAACGCAAATGTGACGTGAATATGCCAACCCCAGGAATAGTACTTAGATTTAGCTCCCAATTTACTGTAATGAAAATGTGCAATGTCCTACTATTATGATGGATTCTCTCATTCTTGTGCTTATTAGTTTTATTTCTCTCAGGAACTAAAGCATGTAGCTACTCACCAGTGGTGGAAAAAGTACCCAATTATTATACTTGAGTAAAAGTAAAGATACTTTAATAGAAAATGACTCAAGTAAAAGTGAAAGTCACCCAGTAAAAATACTACTTGAGTAAAAGTCTAAAAGTATTTGGTTTTAACTATACTTAAGTATCAAAAGTAAATGTAATTGCTCAAATATACTTAAGTGTCAAAAGTAAAAGTATGAATCATTTAAAATTCCTTATATTAAGCAAACTAGACATTTTCTTGTTTTTGTGATTTATGGATAGCCAGGGGCACACTCAACACTCAGACATCATTTACAAACGAAGCATGTGTGTTTAGTGAGTCCGCTAGATCAGAGGCAGTAGGGATGACCATGGGTGTTCTCTTGATAAGTGCGTGAATGGACCATTTTCCTGTCCTGCTAAGCATTCAAAATGTAACGAGTACTTTTGGGTGTCAGGGAAAATGTATGGAGTAAAAAGTACATAATTTTCTTTAGAAATGTAGTGAAGTAAAAGTAAAAGTAGTCAAAAATATAAATAGTAAAGTAAAGTACAGATACCCCAAAAAACTATTTAAGTAGTACTTTAAAGTATTTTTACTTAAGTACTTTACACCACTGCTACTCACACCACACTGTGAACAGATTTCAGTTCAACATCTTGTTTTGATTTACATTTGGTTGATTTGTGAACTAACGTGAATTCAACATGAAATCAATAGAAAGCGTCACCCTGTCATTGGATTTAGGTTCAAAGTTGGTTGAAGAAAATAATGTTTCCCTTACTTTGATGATTCTTCGCAAATCCAATCAGTTTTCCATGTTGATTCAAAATCATCATATTGATTTTATTATTTTGAAATGATGTGGAAACAACATTGATTCAACCATTTCTTTTGCCCAGTGGGACACTGGTAGTGGGATGTGTATGCTCTGTATTAGCTCACACAAATAGGGGCACAAGAAATGAAGGTAACATGATGTGAGGTTGATATGGATTGAGTTTGACATGAAACAGCTAGGCCTTTTGAATAACTGGTTTGGTTTTATTCTATACATCATCATCATGATTAAGTGTTGCTATATGAAGCAGATATTATTAGAGCAGACAACAAAGAAGTGTTATCACAGCAAAAGATATCCACAGAAAGAGATGCCACTCGCTCGCAGGCTTTAGAATCAGACCTTACTCAGGGCGAATGGGATAGAAGTCTAGCGGAAAACTCTAGAAACCAGCCATAGTAGCCAGGCCTAACCTCCACGCCTCTGTCTGTCTACACTAATTCCGTTACACTTCACTTGGTTCAGGACCTTAGCTGCCTAGCTGTGATTTTAGCCTGTAGATATGTTTTCATTGGGACTCAGTCATTCATTATTGAGTGTGGGGTTCAGACGTGGGTTTCCATCGGGGATACATGAGGAGCAGAACACAGGGCTGTCCAGTGGGTTGATACCACCAGTGAGAGCTGGCCTTTGTCCACATTAATCAATAGGCAGAACAAAACGTCTAACCCCTGTGTTTGGAGGAATCATATCATATGATCTGAACAGTTTCGTTGTGGTTTAAAGGCCCAATGGAGTAACAATTCTGTTTTTCCTGTGTTTTGTATCATATTGTTCAAAAGCTGATGAAACAAACACTGTGAAAGTGTGAATAAATGTGAGCAGAGTTATTTCCAGATAGTTGCTGTTTGAAAATACAATTTACACAGGACCTTCTAATCAGCAGGTATTACATGGGCGGAGTTTTGACTTGCCAAAATTTATATTTTTTATTTCACCTTATTTAACCAGGTAGGCCAGTTGAGAACAAATTCAGATTTACAACTGCGACCTGGCCAAGATAAAGCAAAGCAGTGCGACAAAAACAACAACACAGAGTTACACATGGGATAAACAAAAGTACAGTCAATAACAATAGAAGAATCTGTATACGGTGTGTGCAAATGAAGTAAGGAGGTAAGGCAAGGTGCGGGCAGCGATCAGTTGAAGAGCATGCATTTCGTTTTTCTAGCATTTAAGAGCAGTTGGAGGCCACGGAAGGAGTATGTCACGACCGTCTGTTGAAGAAAGGGACCAAGGCGCAGCGTTGTGAGCGTACATACTTATTTATTAACGATGTCGCCAACAAAACAATAAAACTCCAAACGAAACGTGAAGCCAACGTAGTGCTCACAGGCAACTAAACATGGACAACAACCCACCAAACCAAAATGGAAAATGGCAACCTAAATAGGATCCCCAATCAGAGACAACGATAAACAGCTGTCTCTGATTGGGAACCAATTCAGGCCACCATAAACCTACATTCCCCTAGACAATACAAAATCCCCATAGATAAACAAAAAAAACCTAGACAAGATAAAACCCTAGACAATACAAAACTACCCAAACCACCCTTGTCACACCCTGACCTAACCAAATAATAAAGAAAACAAATATAACTAAAGTCAGGGCGTGACAGTACCCCCCCCCCCCCCCCCCCCCCCCCCCCCCCAAGGCGCGGACTCCCGGCCGCAAACCTAAACCTATATGGGAGGGTCTGGGTGGGCATTTCTCCGCGGTGGCGGCTCTGGTGAGGGACGTAGACCCCGCTCCATCTCTGGCTTGGCCCAGTTAGATCCGACCCCGGACTGGGGACCCTCGCAGCGGGCCCCGAACTGGGCGGCGTCGCTGGAGGCTCCTGACTGGAGGGTGACTCTGGAGGCTCCGGACTGGAGGGCGACTCTGGCGGCTCCGGACAGGAGGGAGACTCTGGCGGCTCCGGACAGGAGGGAGACTCTGGCGGCTCCGGACAGGAGTGACAGAGTGTTGTATGGCTTTGAAGCTCTTTTGGAGGTTTGTTAACACAGTGTCCAAAGAAGGGCCAGATGTATACAGAATGGTGTCATCTGCATAGAGGTGGATCAAAGAATCACCCGCAGCAAGAGCGACATCATTGATATATACAGAAAAAAAGAGTCAAACTGGTCTCGATTCGAAATAGTCGGTGATCTGTTTGTTCACTTGGTTTTCGAAGACTTTAGAAAGGCAGGGCAGGATGGATATAGGTCTGTAACAGTTTGGGTCTAGAGTGTCTCCCCCTTTGAAGAGGGGGATGACCGCAGCTACTTTCCAATCTTTAGGAATCTCATGATATGAAAGAGAGGTTGAACAGACTAGTAATAGGGGTTGCAACAATGGCGGCGGATAATTTTAGGAAGAGAGGGTCCAGATTGTCTAGCCCAGCTGATTTGTAGGGATCCAGATTTTGCAGCTCTTTCAGAACACCAGCTGTCTGGATTTGGGTGAAAGAGAAGTGGGGGGGGGGGGGGGGGGGGCTTGGGCCAGTTGCTGCGGGGGGTGCAGAGCTGTTGGCCGGGGTAGGGGTAGCCAGGTGGAAAGCATGGCCAGCCGTAGAGGAATGCTTATTGAATTTCTCGATTATAGTGGATTTATCAGTGGCGACAGTGTTTCCTGGTCTCAGTGCAGTGTGCAGCTGGGAGGAGGTACTCTTATTCTCCATGAACTTTACAGTGTTTCAAAACTTTTGGGAATTAGTGCTGCAGGAATTAGTGCTGCAGGATTTTCAAACTTCTGTTTGAAAAAGCTAGCCTTTGCTTTCCTAACTGAGTATGTGTATTGGTTCCTGACTTCGCTGAAAGTTGCATTTCGCGGGGACTATTCGATGCTAGTGCAGTACGCCATAGGGTGTTTTTGTGCTGGTCAAGGGCAGTCAAGTCTGGAGTGAACCAAGGGCTATATCTGTTCTTAGTTCTACATTTTTTGAAAGGGGCATGCTTATTTAAGATGGTGAGGAAAGCACTTTTAAAGAACAAACAGGCATCCTCTACTGACGGGATGAGGTTAATATCCTTCCAGGATACCCGGGCCACGTCGATTAGAAAGGCCTGCTCGCAGAAGTGTTTTAGGGAGCATTTGACAGTGATGAGGGGTGGTCGTTTGACAGCGGACCCATAACGGACGCAGGCAATGAGGCAGTGATCGCTGAGATCATGGTTAAAACCAGCAGAGGTGTATTTAGAGTGCAAATTGGTTAAGATAATATCTATGAGGGTGCCCATGTTTACGGATTTGGGGTTGTACCTGGTAGGTTCCTTGATAATTTGTATGAGATTGAATGCATCTAGCTTAGATTGTAGGACGGCCGGGGTGTTAAGCATATCCCAATTTAGGTCACCTAGCAGTACGAACTCTGACGATAGATGGGGCGAAATCAATTCACATATGGTGTCCAGGGCACAGCTGGGAGCTGAGGGGGGTCTATAACAAGCGTCAACAGTGAGGGACTTATCTCTGGAGAGATGGATCTTTAAAAGTAGAAGCTTAAACTGTTTGGGCATAGACCTGGATAGGATGACAAAACTCTACAGTCTATCTCTACAGTAGATAACAATTCTGCCCCCTTTAGCAGTTATGTCTTGACGGAAAATGTTGTAATTGGGAATGGAAATTTCAAAAATTTTGGTGGCCTTCCTAAGCCAGGATTCAGACACGGCTAGGACATCAGGGTTGGTGGAGTGTGCTAAAGCAGTGAATAAAACGAACTTAGGGAGGAGGCTTCTGATGTTAACATGCATGAACCCAAGGCTTTTACGGTTGCAGAAGTCAACAAATGAGAGTGCTTGGGGACACACAGGGCCTGGGTTAACCTCTACATCACCAGACGAACAGAGGAGGAGTAGGATGAGGGTACGGCTAAAGGCTATAAGAACTGGTCGTCTAGTGCGTTCGGAACAGAGAATAAAAGGAGCCGATTTCTGGGCGTGGTACGATAGATTCAGGGCATAGTGTACAGACAAGGGTATGGTAGGGTGCAAGTACAGTGGGGGTAAACCTAGGCATTGAGTGACGATGAGAGAGGTTGCATCTCTGGAGGCGCCAGTTAAGCTAGGTGCGGTCTCCGCATGTGTGGGGGGTGGGACAAGGGGGCTATCTGAGGCATGTAGAGCAGGACTAGGGGCTCCGCAGTAAAATAAAACAATGAGAGCTGCCCTAAACAACAGTATACAAGCTAAAATAACAAGGTAAAATAACAAAGAGTGTTCCAAACCTCTCTGCCAATAACAGCTAGTTTTCAGGTTTTTATGTCCCTCCAATTAGGCAAAATTCTTGTTTGAGAAATATTTTTTGCTAAAAGGTGATTTTTGTTTCTTTTTGACCATTTTATTGAAAAACTATTACAGTAAGGTACTTAATTGTTACACAGAAAATGATTTGATAGTGTGATAAAAACAGCTGCATAGAGCCTTTAAGCCAAATAAGTAACCATATAGAGCATGTGTCATCTGTTTTATGTCACACACACACACACGCACACGCACACGTACACGCACACACATACACACACACATACACACACACACACACACACACACACACACACACACACACACACACACACACACACACACACACACACACACACACACACACACACACACACACACACACGCGCGCGCGTGCTCGCGCATTATAAGTGGCATAGCTGCAGTGCCAGAGTGCAGATCCCCTCTGCCACAGAGTGTCAGGTGATGCCCAGAGGGGGCAGGTGTGGACAGAGAGATATTCTGTCTGGCTTTACATACTGTCCCCGTCCCTAGACCACCCAGTCCTTATTAAGGCCCTCTCTGCACCTGGCCAGCACACTACACAGCACATGTAAAGAGGGTTAGGGGGAGTGTAGGACAGTGCCTAATGTCTTTGCTAAGTAAGACATGATGCATTACTCTACTCTCCTGTCAGCCTCTGCTAACTGTGGAGGTAATTAGGTTCCTAGACATTACATTGCTTCCCATTAGTCTATATAGGGCAATACATGTTGGATATGTTCAGGCTTGTAATTACATTATGCTGTAGTATGTACATCATCACTCCTATAGCTGTTAAACTTCTAAACTGGTTCTATCTGTATCTCTCTTGTTCATGCAGCTTCCATATTCTCCTTCCCAGACTCCCTCTGTGCTCCACTCTCCCAGCTGCAGACATTTGAGTTGTGTGGAGCAACACTTTATAACCTGTGCTCCAGTCCAGGAATTATTGTGGTTGCTCCTAAGTGCCTGCTATACAGGGCAGGGAAAAGAGCCTGTAGAAATGGTAAAGGGTTTTATGCTTAGCTTTTGGCATTCATTCCCTGTGAGAGCTCTGTTTTCCAAACCCGTTGCATTTGAGATAAGTGAAAAAGAACCTGGAAGGCATTCGTTTTTTGCATAGCCTCAGGCTAAACCTGCTGCTTACAAAGGCAAAAAACTAAGTCAAAGATATAAAGACTGCGAAAACGCCTGAGAAATGAAACAGCTGTCACACTAATGCTGTTGCTGGGCACTACCCTGTCCTAGAACCAAGTACTGCAACGCAATTTTTGGACCGAAAAGATAATGCGGGTTCCTGGAATCCTAAATGAAACATTGAATTAAATGAGAATGAAAGTCACACTTTCCAGTCTGTTGGATTTTTGCTGTGGAGATAAAGACACCCTGTTATGTTCTCTAGCTCTTAATTTAATGCAAAAATAATCCCCACCGCTGCCACTGACTGCTCATAGACCCACATAAAATGACATATGCTAGCTTAAGGGGATAGACATTGAAAGTATGAGGTTTATGTAATTGTTCAGTTGTTATATAATTATTTTATTGCTATATAAAATATGTCTTTTATTTAAATGTATGTATGGCAAAATATGCGTTGCGTTTTAGAGGACACCTCAATTAACTCCTTTTTGATATACATATGAATGTTTTATAGATATGCTTTTTGGGATTCATATGCTTCCCATGAATATAATGTGATATTAATATTTAATGCTACTGTCCTCTTGAGAGATGACGAACTCTACTGATTTTGTGACCCAAAATAATCTCCTGTTCACCTCTCCGGATTTAAATTGTGTTGTAAAATTCTTTGTCCCGTGACACAACTCCTGGAGCAGCTATTCTGCTAAGAAAGTGTGACATGATAATGTCTAACTATTGTGTAATCTGTTGTGACTGCTCTTATCTCTAAGAACACATCGCTTTGTCCTCGCCTTCCCTGCTCTAGGTTATCCAGGCAGTTTTCTTTGGCGTGTGTGTGCTGACAGACCTGTCCAGCCTGCTGACCAAGGGCAGTGAGAACCAGGAGCAGGACAGGCAGCTTAGGAAGCTCATTGGCCTGAGGGACTGGATGATGGCCGTGCTGGCCTTCCCCGTTGGAGTGGTGAGCGATAGTCACGACACAAGACTACAGTAGGCCTGGAGCGTTGGAGTCTGCTCTCAGATCTGATTGTGTTGTACCGCTAACTCAACGACCATTGAAGTAGACTATACTGTACAGCACAACCAGATCTGGGACTATGATAGTTTCCCTTTTACAGTACGCCAACGATGCACACATTCACTGAGAAAGAAGCAGAAGACTGTAAATGCTCTGCATTGTTAAGAACTGCCTTTCTTACTCTGACAGTCTAGATGCTTGAAACCACAGATCCACAACAACCATATGTTTCCATTCTCGTTCCCTTTTCAAGAATCATTCATGGATAGAAGAAAGATATTTGAAGGAAAAGCTAATGCACCGGAATATTTGCTTCATTGCATTATTGTTATTTTATCCTCAGTGCAGCATACAATACTACAGCTTCACTGATGTACAGCACAGTGCTCGGAAAGTATTCAGACCCCTTGACATTTTCCACATTGCGTTACCTTACAGCCTATTCCCAAAAAATGATCTATACACAATACTGCATAATGACTAAGTAAAAACAGGTTTTTATACATTTTTGCTAATTTATACAAAATAAAAAACAGAAATATCACATTTACATAAGTATTCAGACCCTTTACTCAGTACTTTGTTGAAGCACTTTTGGCAGCCTCGAGTCTTCTTGGGTATGACGCTACAAGCTTGGCACACCTGTGTTTGGGGAGTTTCTCCCATTTTTCTCTGCAGATCCTCTCAAGCTCTGTCAGGTTGGATGGGGAGTGTAGCTGCACAGCTATTTTCAGATTTTCGATCGGATTCACGTCCGGTCTCTGGCTGGGCCACTCAAGGACATTCAGAAACTTGTCCCGAAGCCACTCCTGCATAGTCTTGGCTGTGTGCTTAGGGTCGTTGTCCTGTTGGAAGGTGAACCTTCGCCCCAGTCTGGTGTCCTGAGCGCTCTGAAGCAGGTTTTCTTCAAGGATCTTGCTTTACTTTGCTCCGTTCATCTTTGCCTCAATCCTGACTAGTCTCCCAGTCCTTACCTCTGAAAAACAGCCCCACAGCATGATGCTGCCATCACCATGCTTCACCGTAAGGATGGTTCCAGGTTTCCTTCAGACGTGACGCTTGGCATTCAGGCCAAAGAGTTAAATCTCAGTTTCATCAGACCAGAGAATCTTGTTTCTCATGGTCTGAGAGTTTTCAGGTGCCTTTTGGCAAACTCCAAGCGGGCTGTCATGTGCCTTTTACTGAGGAGTGGTTTCTGTCTGGCCACTCTAACATAAAGGCCTGATTGGTGAGGGGTGCAGAGATGGTTGTCGTTCTGGAAGGTTCTCCCATCTCCACAGAGGAACTCTAGAGCTCTGTCAGAGTGACCATCAGGCCCTTCTTCCCCGATTGCTCAGTTTGGTCGGGCGGCCAGCTCTATTAAGAGTCTTGGTGGTTCCAAAATTCTTCCATTTAAGAATGATGGAGGCCACTGTGTTGTTGGGGACCTTCAATGCTGCAGAAATGTTATGGTACCCTTCCCCAGATCTGTTCCTCAACACAATCCTGTATCGGAGCTCTTCCTTCGACCTCATGGCTTGGTTTTTGCTCTGACATGTACTGTCAACTGTGGGACCTTATATAGACAGGTGTGTGCCTTTCCAAATCATGTCCAATTAATTAAATTTACCACATGTAGAGTTGTAGAAAGTTGTAGAAAGATCTCAAGGATGATCAATGGAAACAGGATGCACCTGAGCTCAATTTCGAGTATCATAGCAAAGGGTCTGAATACTTATGTAAATAAGGAATTTTTTAAAATATTTTTTTTATGCATTTGGAAAAACTTCAAAAAACCTGTTTTCGCTTCATCATTATGGGGTATTGTGTGTAGATTTCTGATTGTTATTATTTTTTAAATCAATTTTGGAATAAGGCTGTAAGGTAACAAAATGTGGAAAAAGTCAAGGGGTCTGAATACTTTCCGAAGGCACCGTATCTGAGAAGTATAACAGAAACTCAACAACTCCACATACTAAACAAGTGTCTGTTTTTCTTCTAGGTCGCCAGACACATGCTAGTCTTTAGCCTATATGTAGGTCAGCCAAATCCAGGGTTGTCTCACTTCTCACAGGTGAAACCGAAAGGCTGACGGAAAGGAAAAGTCCCCTAGCTAGCCTTCCGTGTGAGTCAGTGGACACCTTTCCCTGGTGCATACTGCTGCATGTGGTCTTACTGGACTGCACTGGCCTCTGGGAGGGCCTTTGCATAAGTAGGGACACCGAGTCACATTGTCTTGGATGCAGCACGGCCCATTTGCTTTGCAAATGCCAAGTCATCTATCAGGATGGGTGTCATGTGACAGCCTTGGAGGCAGCGGGCAGGCAGCGGGCAGGCAACGAGAAAAAGGAAACTGTGTTTGTCTTGCATTTATATGCCCTTGTGTCCATGATTGCCATCTGATAATTACTCTGAAAATATTTAAATTGGATCTTTGCTGCCATCTTTTTTTTCTGTTGCAGGAAGAGGTGATGTTTTAGTTTCATACAGTGAGGAGGTGGCGAAGGGCCAGGGTGCCCAGGCAGCAGGCGCTGAAGGGTTCGTACAGAGATGTGTATTTATAAGGTACTGCGAAGATACTGGTTGCCAATATGTTGGTTTTTCCAGGCCTCGAGCCAAAAGATAGGGACATCATTTCATGTTCACTAACTTTGGCCTAGTCACTGTGTAATAAATAAGAAGAAAATTATATGTCATGTCATCATCATTTTTAACATGGCCTATAGTGAAATAGGGACAGGCATGTTCTGTGTATCACAGTCCTTGTTTAGCATAGATCATGTGATGTGTGCTGGGACCGGAGTTTGATCCTGTGTTCTTCTGCGTAGGTACCCTTACAAAAAAACACATGAAAAAAAAGAACGTGTAAAAAACATGTGAGTCAGACATGTGGTTTTCATACATTCGTCCAAAAGGGCACATTTTTAACACAAATTTTGAAGTCGTAGCCTCATCACGTCACTCATCACTCATCACGCTTACCTCATCACGTGACCATGAGCAACCATGACCGATTCATTTTCATTTTCACATTTAAATGTCAACTAGGACAGTCAAAAAAAATTATCGAGTTCATCGCAGGATTTGCTGTGATTAATCAAGATTAATCGCAAATTCATAATTTGCTCAAATTGAGCTGTAATTTAAGATTTATTTATACAATATTATTATCAAAATATTATCAAAATCAGGTAAATTGATAAAGACACTTTCTTTAACCTCAAAGTCAACTTGTTTTGACATTGTTGTTTTTAGTATATAGATTATGTATGTTGGATGTTTTCAGTGTTTCAACACTTTCAAACAAAAATTACAAAAAGTGACCTTGAGTTAACTGATTAACTCTGACAGCGCTAATTTGAACATGTTAAAAAGGATAAATAATAGGCTTCCAGTGAGGCACAGCGGTCTAAGGAGCTGCTTTGCAGTGCTAGAGGCGTCACTACAGACCCGGGTCTGATTCCAGGCTGTATCACAGCCGGGAGACCCATGAGGCGGCGCACAATTGGCCCAGCATCGTCCGGGTTAGGGGAGGGTTTGGCCGGCCGGGATCTCCTTGTCCCATCACCCTCTAGCGACTCCTTGTGGCCGGCCAGGCGCATGTATGCTGACTTCGTTTCGTCAGGTGTACGGTGTTTCCTCCGACCCATTGGTGCGGGTGGCTTCCGGGTTAAGCGAGCAGTGTGTCAAGAAGCAGTGCGGCTTGGCGAGGTCGTGTTTCGGGGGACGCATGGCTCTCGACCTTCGCCTCTCCCGAGTCCGTACGGGAGTTGCAGTGATGGGACAAGACTGTAAATACTAATTGGATACCACGAAATTGTGGAGAAAAGGGGGTAAAAAAAGATAAGAAGACACTGAGCGCTAGCTTCTCTGTCCATTACACTGGGCTTCTTCCAACGGTCACTGACCAACGTATGAAGAAGAGAGGCGTGTGCCTTCAGCTTTAACACTCCAAATGGTTGGCTCAGAAAAAAATATATATACATTTTAACACACTTGAATTAATATATCAAATCAAATTTCATTAGTCACATGCAAAGAATACAACAGGTATACAGTGAAATGCTTACTTACGAGCCCCTAACCAACAATGCAGTTTAAAAGAAATACGGATAAGAAAAATAGCGATACTATATACAGGGGGGTACCGGTACAGAGTCAATGTGCAGGGGGACCGGATAGTTGAGGTAATATGTACATGTAGATAGAGTTATTACAGTGACTATGCACAGATGATAACAACAGAGAGTAGCAGCGGTGTAAAAGAGGGGGGGGCAATCCAAGTAGTCCGGGTAGCCATTTGATTAGGTGTTCAGGAGTCTTATGGCTTGGGGGTGGAAGCTGTTTAGAAGCCTCTTGGACCTAGACTTGGCGTTCCGATACCGCTTGCCGTGTGGTAGCAGAGAGAACAGTCTATGACTAGGGTGGCTGGAGTCTTTGACAATTTTTAGGGCCTTCCTCTGAAACACCTGGTATAGAAGTCCTGGATGGCAGGAAGCTTGGCCCCAGTGATGTACTGAGCTGTTCGCACTACCCTCTGTAGTGCTTTGCGGTCAGAGGCAGTTGCCATACCGGGCAGTGATCAAGATGGCGCCGAAGAACATGGCTGAAGTTTTACATTCTCCCAACCAATAGTGCTATTTTGTTTGTTTTTTGGCGTTTTGTGAAACTTATTTTTTACCTTATTGTGTACATAATGTTGCTGCTACCGTCTTTTATGACCGAAAATAACTTCTGGACATGAGAACAGCGATTACTCACCGCGGACTGGAATAAACTTTTTCCTTTAACGAGTCCGACAAGAAGGATATCCTGCTTTCTGGGAACAGGCCCAGATCCTTGCCTTTTGCGTGAAGAAAAGACGCAGGAAAAGGGGCCGCAGATCGGGCATCCTTCTGAGAATCTGTAGGCGAGCGAGTAAACTCCCACTGCCATCCGTTCTTCTTGCTTCTTTCCTGCCTGGATGGCAGGAAGCTTGGCCCCAGTGATGTACAGGGCCGTTCACACTACCCTCTGTAGCGCCTTACGGTCAGAAGCAGTTACCATATCAGGCGGTGATGCAACCAGTCAGGATGCTCTCGATGGTGCAGCTGTAGAACCTTTTGAGGATCTGAGGACCCAAGCCAAATCTTTTCAGTCTCCTGAGGGGGAATAGGTTTTGTCGTGCCCTCCTCACGACTGTCTTGGTGTGCTTGGACCATGTTAGTTTGTTGGTGATGTGGACACCAAGGAACTTGAAGCTCTCAACCTGCTCCACTGCAGCCAGGTCGATGAGAATGGGGGCGTGCTCGGTCCTCTTTTTCCTGTAGTCCACAATCAGCTCCTTTGTCTTGATCACGTTGAGGGAGAGGTTGTCATGGCACCACACGGCCAGATCTCTGACCTCCTCCCTATAGGCTGTCTCGTCGTTGATCAGGCCTACCACTGTTGTGTCATCGGCAAACTTAATGATGGTGTTGGAGTCGTGCCTGGCCGTGCAGTCATGAGTGAACAGGGAGTACAGGAGGGGACTGAGAACACACCCCTGAGGGGCCCCTGTGTTGAGGATCAATGTGGCGGATGTGTTGTTACCTACCCTTACCACCTGGGGGCGGCCCGTCAGGAAGTGCAGGATCCAGTTGCAGAGGGAGGTGTTTAGTCCCAGAGTCCTTAGCTTATTGAAGAGCTTTGAGGGCACTATGGTGTTGAACGCTGAGCTGTAGTCAATGAATAGCATTCTCACATAGGTGTTCCTTTTGTCCAGGTGGGAAAGGGATATGTGGAGTGCAATAGAGATTGCATCATCTGTGGATCTGTTGGGGCGGTATGCGAATTGGAGTGGGTCTAGGGTTTCTGGGATAATGGTGTTGATGTGAGCCATGACCAGCCTTTCGAAGCATTTCATGGCTACAGACGTGAATGCTACGGGTCGGTAGTCATTTAAGCAGGTTACCTTAGTATTCTTGGGCACAGGCACTATGGTGGTTTGCTTAAAACATGTTGGTATTACAGACTCAGACAGGGAGAGGTTGAAAATGTCAGTGAAGACACTTGCCATTTGGTCAGCGCATGCTCGCAGTACCCGTCTTGGTAATCCGTCTGGCCCTGCGGCCTTGTGAATGTTGACCTGTTTCAAGGTCTTACTCAAATCGGCTGCTGAGAGCGTGATTATACAGTCTTCCAGAACAGCTGGTGCTCTCATGCATGTTTCAGTGTTATTTGCCTTGAAGCGAGCATAGAAGTAGTTTAGCTCGTCTGGTAGGCATGTGTCACTGGGCAGCTCTCGGCTGTGCTTCCCTTTGTAGTCTGTAATAGTTTGCAAGCCCTACCACATCCGACGAGCATCAGAGCCGGTGTAATACGATTCGACCTAAGTCTTGTATTGACGCTTTGCCTGTTTGATGGTTTGTCGGAGGGCATAGTGGGATTTCTTATAAGCTTCCGCGTAAGAGTCCCGCTCCTTGAAAGCGGTAGCTCTAGCCTTTAGCTCAGTGCGGATGTTGCCTGTAATCCATGGCTTCTGGTTGGGGTATGTACGTACGGTCACTGTGGGGATGACGTCATTAATGTACTTATTGATGAAGCCAATGACTGATGTGGTGTACTCCTCAATGCCATCGGAGGAATCCAGGAATCCAGGAATTGTAGTCCATACTAGCAAACAGTCCTGTAGCTTAGCATCTGCTTCATCTGACCACTTTTTTATTGATCTAGTCACTGGTGCATCCTGCTTTAATTTTAGCTTGTAAGCAGAAATCAGGAGGATAGAATTATGGTCAGATTTGCCAAATGGAGGGTGAGGGAAGGCTTTGTATGGGTCTCTGTGTGTAGAGTAAAGGTGGTCCAAAGTTTTTTTCCTTCTGGTTGCACTTTTAACATGCTGATAGAAATTTGGTAAAACAGATTTAAGTTTCCCTGCATTAAAGTCCCCGGCTACTAGGAGCGCCGCCTCTGGGTGAACGTTTTCTTGTTTGCTTATACTCAGGTAGGCTAAGTTACCTTTTTACAGAATGCCATTACAGAATTTGAAAATATATATGTGAAAACACTGCTACTACTGCAACATGTTAACACCACCTTTTCACATGAGGAGAATAACACTGTTTCCCCACCACAGCTGAACTTGCAATTCCACACGTGGAAGTTATATTTTCAAATGCAGACGTCTCTTACATGTGAAATTGCAAATTCAATTTTCACAAGTGAATGGTTTTCACATGTGCAACTGCAATAGTGTGAGGTGAAAACATGTTTTTCTTCTCATGTGAAAAGATGGTGTTAACATGTGAACTCTAAATGTAATACATGTGATAAAATGGTTTCACGTGAAATTTAACCTCAACATGTGAAAACCGCTATTTCACGTGAAAATGCGATTTCACGTGTGTTTTTTTGTAAGGGTAGGCTGTAAGACATGAGTCAATACAGAAGCAGAGCAGAGAGAGAGAGACCACGCGCTGCTCCTTAGGTGTCCTCCTAAAAACCAGCAACCAATTGCTAGCGTCACCATCACAGAGCAGTGCAGGCTGCTATATGATGAGCCACTTGGCACTGGCCCCTGTCTGAGAGTTGGCCATGCAGTTCAGTTTACACACCACACAATGGATGTCATTAGTGTCGCGGCTAATGCCGGGAAAAATGAGCCCCAGTCGACAGTGATGTTTGGTAATGATAATATACGTGTATCTCTAGACTGTTCTAGTGCTCTTGTGTGTGTGTGTGTGTGTGTGTGTGAGTGAGTATTCTCCCTGAATTGGTCGGGTATGAATGCATCCCTGGCAGGGTCGAGCGCACCCCTGAGAAGACATTCCCACCTCTCCACATGATGAAAGAGGAGAGCGTGCCATCAGGGCACAATATCAGGGGCATCTCACATCCATCCGTCTGAGGCGCAGA
The DNA here is from genome assembly GCF_016432855.1 of Salvelinus namaycush. Lineage (NCBI taxonomy): Eukaryota > Metazoa > Chordata > Actinopteri > Salmoniformes > Salmonidae > Salvelinus > Salvelinus namaycush. The sequence continues at coordinate 18,699,001 of NC_052335.1, read as the reverse complement.
TGGTAGGCCAGGTAATTCCATCCACCTAACTGGGCTGCGGATGGTTTGGCTCCTGGACAGGCTTGAAGGCCCCTGACAGGGCCAGGTGTGGTTTCCCTGCGGGCCCGACGACATGGAGCCTATGCAGCTAAAAAGGCTGAGGGTGTGGAAATGTGAAATGTCTAAATAAACTACCTGTCTCAGACCGAGTCCATTTACTCGCACTCTGAACCTCGGAGAGGAAATAAGAAATGCTGTTTCTCGCTTTCGAGGGTCTTTAATAAGCTGCTCCCTCAGAGTCAATGCTCTCCATTCAGCAGGCCTGCCTGCCGTGGCCTTGTAACGCAGCCTGTTTATTTGGCTACAGCGGCAAGTCATCGGAAACTTACTGGAAAACAGAGATCCAGTTAAATACTGGGAGAATACGAAGCAAAACAGGATTCTGTCACATCGCTAATCGAGGTTGATTAATGCTAATAGGTTGGGTAGTTGGGTATGGTCGGGAGCAGTTAGAACTGTCTGGATCAAAGCGATTACGGGCAGAACTGGAATTCGTTTACCGAGGAAGCTGCTCCACTCCATGGAGCTGGAACTTCAAATAGCCCCTTTCAAAGCCTGTACACTCGACAGTAACATGCTTGTTTTTGCAGTGCGTTTGATCTCCTCACAAGCTTACTACTGTCCTTCCTACAGGGGGCATACAGGGCTTGTGGAGAAGCGTCGGGATAAGAGACAAGGAGCGGAGAAGAAGTCAGCTCTTAGGGATTAATTATGGTATGCTGATATGAAAACATTAGCCCAGAACTGTCGCGTCGCTTCACCTCACGGCTGCATGGTGGGCTTTAGCGCTAGCTCGCCTCGTTGTTAGTATGTGAGTGCCAGGCAGCCTGCCTTTGAAGGAAGAATGGATAGAGGAGATAGCTAGTGCTCAGGTCAGAGGCTGACCTCTCTGCGCTCCAGGACTGTCCTCAGAGGAACAGACTGTGGGGGTGGCTGGGTCAAGCTCAACCCGGGCCAGGTCAGGCCAAGCAGGAAACCTCATGGAGAGACAGGGAAGAGAAGGGCCACAACAGAACCAGGGGATTTCCTGGGTACATGATGACCTGAGGGATACCGCGTCTCCAGAGGGTGTAAAACGCGGGCGGATATGGTCTGGAAAATACAAATAGACCATTGCATTGCCATTCAAATTACAGATATATTTATCTTGTCTGAAAAATATGACATGATAATATAATATGAAGACTTAGATCTGAAAACACAATTTACCATACTTTTTAATATTTTTTATCTCCTCTTTGGATAGGTTGAACTATATTTTCTTGGCATAACATGGGCAGCATGTAAACACTCATGGTTATTTGACCCCCTGGGCCCATAGCTTCACGAGGCTGGATGGTGTGTCCTATGACATGGCTCAAGGTGCTGTACGTTTGGGTGTGTAATGGTATGTGCGTCACATATTTATAGACTACCACAACCTCACGTTACGCAATATTCCAACCTAGTATTTCCAGCACAAAACATTAACTTACCAACAAATATATCTATGCCAAGTGCAGTGAAGTTTAACTTTGAATTAGTCCTATGTCCACACTATGCCTCCTATGTTCTCAGTATATCTCCTATGTCCTCACTATGTCTCCTATGTCCCTGTCTCTCTGCAGTTTGTGGTGACCATGTTCTGGGCCCTGTACTTGTATGACAGAGACCTGGTGTACCCCAGACTGCTGGACAACTTCATACCCCAGTGGCTCAACCACGGCATGGTGAGTACTGTCTGTCTACTATACTGTTCCCAGGCCTGTCATAGCATTACTCTGTTACATTATTTAGTATGGCTAGTACAGGGTGTCTAGAAAAAAGAGCTAGAATAAGATAATGGTTATGCATACATTTTTGTCCAAAAGACAAATGTTATTTAGTCCCAAAGATAAATGTTATTTCACCCACCACACTTCTATGTGGTCATATTTGTCATTTAACATAATCATTTATCACAGTTAGTACGAACAGTGACTCCAGTTGAGGTATTTATTATAGGCCATAAGCATTTTCCCATCACTATTTAAGAACCCACTCAGTAAATAAATAGACATTTGAGAGCATATCTGGAGCCCCAGACATTAGTCACAGTGGACAATGGGCAGCTAATGGTGCCTAAACGCTTCCTATAATAGCAGACAAGTAGCGAGGCACATTTTGTTCTCCTCAATAAGAACAAACCTTCTCTATGGTCATATTGACGTCAGCAGTCAAAACAATGGGAAGAGGTTTTTCAACTGCTGATATCAATCAGATGGAACTGAAGCCCTCCTGCTGGCACAATTAGATGATAGGCTTGTTATTCTAGCAGGTGAGACTGGTGATTGATGGCTGTGTTCAATGTGTGTGTGTGTGTGTGTGTGTGTGTGTGTGTGTGTGTGTGTGTGTGTGTGTGTGTGTGTGTGTGTGTGTGTGTGTGTGTGTGTGTGTGTGTGTGTGTGTGTGCACGCGCTGCATGTCTTTTGGCTCCACAATCACATCCCATTCCTACAACAAGAGTCAAGCCTCCAGCTGTGTGCATAGACAGTGTATGTAAGGTAAATAAGTCTCAATGGATGTCTTGATGGATGCGACATATTGTTGTAGTCTGTGTCGTGGCTAGCGAACCAATAATAGTACACAGACTGGTTGCTACGTAACAATAACTGTGTTCACAAAGACTCTGTGTAAGCAATGATAAAGTCTGTGTAAGCAATTTGGGTTGAAGTGTATGCAAATGTCCAAAGCGTCACAGATGATGATATTAAATGGTGTTTAATGGGCCATACTACCGAATATCAGCATACCTTTTTCAGTCAAACCGTGGAACAACGCCTTGTTTAGATTGTAACTATGGATATGCAACCTTTCCATTCAGTGGGGATCACGTGAGAGATAAATCAGATCATTTTCAAGTGGCGCTATGCAAAAGTGCCGGACTCATATCCTCAAGCTCATTACACTGAACCATATCCACAGCAGCCAGGAGTGTTGTTTGTTGTGTGTGTTGGAATCTGGGTTGCTACGGTCAATTCAAGTCCCAATTGCTCTGGTCAAACATAAACAGATCAATGATTATGATTCCGCAAATCAGGACGAGATGTTACCCAGCGCCTCAACAATCATGTGGACCAACATGACCCTGTCCAACCCAGAACAGACACACTCACAGAAAGTGGCCTGGCCTCCAGTCCTGCTAACCATGTTGCTAAGGGCCAACCCCAGGAAATAACCACAACGGGTCCAACAGCTGAAAACAATTCATAATATGCAAACCTTCCATATATGTGAGCTCTGAGCACTGGACGGGTGACGACTGCAGCAGCAGAGTTACTCCATAGTAAATATTTTGCCACATTCCATGGTACCGCATTTGTTTGTTTACCCCCGCTGCCACGGCAACTGTCTCCCGCTCCCTTCTGTGTGAGGAGGGAGTGAACGGACCCTGTTACTGTTTGACAGTCTTGCCTAGCTCGTGTCTGCTATTACAGTTCACTACAGAGCAAGAGAGCCTGGCCTAGTTCAGCCCTATATATCTATCGCCTCATCACACTACATATCACAGGGCTGCTGGTTGAAGATTCAAATACGCAGGCAAACAGGCAGCAGGATGTAACAGAGGAAAGGAAGGCAGGCAGGAATTATTTTGCACCCTGTCTACCACACAATGAAGCCTTGATGCACACAGAGCGATGCAGGGGAGAGAGGTGTTGATAGAAACCTGGTCACACCTTTCCCTCAGTGTGGGAGATACAACAGACCATCCTCACACAGTCCCTGACACAGTGCACTACTGCACACATGCCCTAGAGATAACGTTATTCAGGGAAGGCACAAAGAGAGACAATAATGTTTTATAGACTCTGTAAGGAGGGCTCTGATTACAAAGCTGTTGGTACAGCATGTAGTACTGTCAAAGTGATTTCCCACTGAATGTCCTAGTAACGCTCCGTTCATTTATGCAGAACATCCCCCCCTGAATATTCCTTTCAAGTTCACAAAGTAAAGAGAGACTTGACTTCAAAAGTGTGCCACGGAAAGTGTAAATCTGCCATCAAGAGATTTGCCTTCCAGAAGATACACAAAGGAAGAGACAATAAACCAGTGTGAATTCTAGAGCATTTGTCACCAAAGCGTGAATATACGGAACAGTTTTCCTCAGCACATGTTTTGATGTCGTCAAACCCCGATGCTGCATGTTTGGCAAGCTTAACAGGCCTCCCTTAATGTGACTGTGACAATTAGGGCAGAGTCACTTCATCGCCACTTAAACAGTTAGGCGTTGCGGATTCTCTGTGAGAGTTCCACCGAGTTCCACCTGCGTCAAACTCGCTTCAACAATAATCCACGTCTTCACTATGTTATAAGTGGGCTGCTGAGAGAGGACTGTCTCTGTACTGTAATGTTAATTCCAGACATCTCTCACCGCGAACAGTCCAGGTTCAAAGCAGCTCAACGCATGTCAATGCTGCAAGTAAACATTTGACATTTCCCCAGAGGGATGCATATGTAGGGATGGCGCCAGCTGGCTACCAATGTCCCGGTTCACAATAACAACGAGAGTCAGAAACCAACAAAACAAGTGGAAGATTGAGAGAAACAGACAAGTTGGAGGTATTCTATTCTTGTTGGGCCCCTGTGGCGTGCGAAGGAAGCTTCTCTCTCTCTCTCTCTCTGTCAGGGCAGGCTTATATTTCATTCAGCAGGTCGGTTCAGGGGACATTTAAATGACACTGTGCCTTGAGATGGACCTCATTGTGCGCTGGGGTCTTTATGACTGATTATCCCTGGTAAACACCCCCTACGTCTCAGCCAGGCCTTTAGTTGCGCTGCCAAGTGTAAAGCCAGGGGACAATGTGATACACCACAGCACCCTTTCCACAAGAGCAGCCCTCTGATTCCCCCACATCAACTATTCATGTCCCTTCTCTTTTACTTTGGTGTGTTCCCTCTCTATGTTCCTTTGTCATGTGTATTTATTTACCTAAGTGGAAATGTATTTGGATTATTATTAAGTTTTCATCCCAGATGGTTGTACCAATAATGGTTGTAACAATATCACCTCCTCATGGAGCCCCACAGTGGAGGTGTCATAATACCCATTAAACTTAGCGGTCAAACAGGGAAATGGTTCCAATTGTTTCTCCACCATTAATTTTTGCTGTGTTTCGTGTAGGCTTACACTGGCGTGACATTTTGATAACTATGTAAATATCTCTGGGCCAAGGTGACTCTTATCAATATATACAGCTCTATTTACTCTCAGAACCCAAAAATGCTAATTAGCATCAAAGTAGACATAATGCAAGACTACAAATCCCTGCAAGCTCCAGCACGTCATCTCAAAATTAAATCAGATTTTATTTGTCACACACACATGGTTAGCAGATGTTAATGCAAGTGTAGCGAAATGCTTGTTCCGACAGTGCAGTAATATCTAACAATAATATCTAATAGTAATATCTAACAAGTAATCTAACAATTCCCCAACAACTACCTAATACACACATATCTGTCACGTCCATCGTTAGAAGGAGACCAAGGCGCAGCGTGAGTAGAGTTCCACATACTTTTAATAAACCAAAACTCAGCAAAACAAACAAGCACAAACTCTAACCGTGACGCTACTGTTGTGCACCCAGGTAATTAAATGTAGACAAGATCCCACAAATAACCATGGGGAAATGGCTACCTAAATATGATCCCCAATCAGAGACAACAATAAACAGCTGCCTCTGATTGGGAACCATATCAGGCCACCATAGACATACAAATTCACCTAGATGACCCACCCAAGTCACTATCACTCCCCAACCAACACAGAGAAAAAACAGCTTACTATGGTCAGGGCGTGACAATATCTAAAGGGGTGAATGAGAATATGTACATGTAAGTATATGGATGAGCAATGGTGAAGGTGCAATAGATGGTATACAATACAGTATATCCAGATGAAGTCGGAAGTTTACATACACCTTAGCCAAATACATTTGAACTCAGTTTTTCACAATTCCTGACATTTTATCCTAGTAAAGATTTCCTGTTTTAAGTCAGTTAGGATCACCACTTTATTTTAAGAATGTGAAATGTCAGAATAATAGTAGAGAGAATTATTTATTTCAGCTTTTATTTCTTTCATCACATTCCCAGTGGGTCAGAAGTTTACGTACACTAAATTAGTATTTAGTAGCATTGCCTTTAAATTGTTTAACTTGGGTCAAACATTTCGGGTAGCCTTCCACAAGCTTCCCACAATAAGTTGGGAGAATTTTGTCCCATTCCTCCTGATAGAGCTGGTGTAACTGAGTCAGGTTTGTAGGCCTCCTTGCTCGCACACGCTTTTTCAGTTCTGCTCACACATTTTCTATAGGATTGAGGTCAGGGCTTTGTGATGGCCAATCCAATACCTTGACTTTGTTGTCCTTAAGCCATTTTGCCACAACTTTGGAAGTATGCTTGGGGTCATTATCCATTTGGAAGACCCATTTGCGATCAAGCTTTAACTTCCTGACTGATGTCTTGAGATGTTGCTTCAATATATCCACATAATTTTCCTTTCTCATGATGTCATCTATTTTGTGAGGTGCACCAGGCCCTCCTGCAGCAAAGCAACCCCAAATGCTGCCACCCCCGTGCTTCACGGATGGGATGGTGTTCTTCGGCTTGCAAGCCTCCCCCTTTTCCCTCCAAACATAACAATGGTCATTATGGCCAAACAGTTCTATTTTTGTTTCATCAGACCAGAGAACATTTATCCAAAAAGTACAATCTTTGTCCCCATGTGCAGTTGCAAACCGTAGTCTGGCTTTTTTATGATGGTTTTGGAGCACTGGCTTCTTCCTTGCTGCACGGCCTATCAGGTTATGTCGATATAAGACTCGTTTTACTGTGGATAAAGATCAATACTTTTTTCCCGGTTTCCTCCAGCATCTTCACAAGGTCCTTTGCTGTTGTTCTGGGATTGATTTGCACTTTTCGCACCAAAGTATGTTAATCTCTAGGAGACAGAACGTGTCTCCTTCCTGAGTGGTATGACGGCTGCGTGGTCCTATGATGTTTATACTTGCGTACTATAGTTTGTACAGATGAACGTGGTACCTTCAAGCGTTTGGAAATTGCTCACAAGGATGAAGCAGACTTGTGGAGGTCTACAATTTTTTTCTGAGGTCTTGGCTGATTTATTTTGATTTTCCTATGATGTCAAAAAGAGGCACTAAGTTTGAAGGTAGACCTTGAAATACATCCACAGGTACAGCTCCAATTGACTCAGATTTTGTCAATTAGCCCATCAGAAGCATCTAAAGCCATGACATGATTTTCTGGAATTTTCCAAGCTGTCAGGCACAACTTCAACTTAGTGTATGTAAACTTCTGACCCACTGGAATTGTGATACAGTGAATTATAAGTGAAATAATCTGTCTGTAAACAATTATTGGGAAAAATACTTCTGTCATGCACAAAGTAGATGTCCTAACCGACTGCCAAAACTATAGTTTGTTAACAATAAATTTGTGGAGTGGTTGAAAAACAAGTTTTCATGACTCCAACCTAAGTGTATGTAAACTTCCGACTTCAACTGTACATGTGATATGAGTAATGTAAGATATGTAAACATTATTAAAGTAGCATTATTTAGAGTGCATTGTATAAAGTGACTAGTAATCTATTTATTAAAGTGACCAGTGATTGGGTCTCAATGTAGGCAGCAGCCTCTCTGAGTTAGTGATTGCTGTTAAGCAGTCTGATGGCCTTGAGATAGAAGCTGTTTTTCAGTATCTCGGTCCCAGCTTTGAATCACCTGTACTGACCTTGCCTTCTGAATGGTAGCGGTGTGAACAGGCAGTGGCTCGGGTGGTTGATGTCCTTGATGATCTTTTTGGCTTTCCTGTGACATCGGGTACTGTAGGTGTCATGGAGGGCAGGTAGTTTGCCCCCGGTGATACGTTGTGCAGACCGCACCACTCTCTGGAGAGCCTTGCGGTTGAGGGCGGTGCAGTTGCCATACCAGGCTGTGATACAGCCCGACAGGATGCTCTCGATTGTGCATCTGTAAAAGTTTGTCAGGGTTTTGGGTGACAAGCCACATTTCTTCAGCCTCCTGAAGATTTCTTCACCACACTGAGTGAGTGGACCATTTCAGTTTGTCTGTGATGTGTCCCCCGAGGAACTTAAAACTTTCCACTTTCTCCACTGCTGTCCCTTCGATGTGGATAGGGGGATGCTCCCTCTGCTGTTTCCTGAAGTCCATGATCATCTCCTTTGTTTTGTTGATGTTGAGTGAGAGGTTGTTTTCCTGACACCACACTCTGAATGGCCTCATCTCCTCCCTGTAGGCTCTCGTCGTTGTTGGTAATCAAGCCCAATACTGTTGTGTCGTCCGCAAACTTGATCATTGAGTTGGAGGCGTGCATGGCCACGCAGTCGTGGGTGAACAGGAAGTACAGGAGGGGGCTGAGCACGCACCCTTGTGGGGCCCCAGTGTTAAGGGTCAGTGAAGTGGAGATGGTGTTTCCTACCTTCAACACCTGGGGGCGGCCCATCAAAGTCTAGGACCCAATTGCACAGGGCGGGGTTGAGACCCAGGGCCTCCAACTTGATGATGAGCTTGGAGGGTACTATGGTGTTGAATGCTGAGCTGTAGTCAATGAACAGCATTCTTACATAGGTATTCCTTTTGTCCAGATGGGATAGGGCAGTGTGCAGTGTGATGGCAATTGCGTTGTCTGTGGACCTGTTGGGGCGGTATGCAAACGGAAGTGGGTCTAGGGTGGCCGGTAAGGTGGAGGTGATATGATCCTTGAATAGTCTCTCAATGCACTTCATGATGACAGAAGTGAGTGCTACGGGGCGGTAGTCATTTAGTTTAGTTGTCTTTGCCTTCTTGGGTACAGGAACAATGGTAGCCATCTTGAAGCATGTGGGGACAACAGACTGGGATAGGGATAGGGATTGGGATAGGGATTGATTGAATATGTCCGTAAACACACCAGCCAGCTGGTCTGCGCATGCTTTGAGAACACGGCTAGGGATGCCGTCTGGGCCAGCAGCCTTGCAAGGGTTAACATGTTTAAATGTTTTACTCACGTCAGCCACGGAGAAGGAGAGGGGGGGTGCAGACGTGGCTGGTTTTTCTTTTGTAGTCCGGGATTTCTTGTAGACCCTGCCACATATGTATCGTGTCTGTTTAATTGCGACTCCACCTTGTCCCTGTACTGGAATTTTGCTTGTTTGATTGCCTTGCAGAGGGAATAGCTACACTGTTTAAATTCAGACATGTTCCCAGACCTCTTTCCATGGTTAAATGCGGTGGATCGCGCTAAATGCGTGAATGCCGCCATCCATCCACAGTTTCCTGTTAGGGTAGGTTTTAATAGTCACAGTGGGTACAACATCTCCAATGCACTTCTTTATAAACACATTCACCAAGTCAGCGTATAGGTCGATGTTGTTCTCTGAGGCTGACCGGAACATATTCCAGTCCACCGGATTAAAACAATCTTGAAGCGTGGCTTCCGATTAGTCGGACCAGCGTTGAATGGTTCTCATCACTGGTACATCCTGTTTGAGTTTGTGCCTTTAAGACGGAAGGAGTAAGATGGCGTCGTGGTCGGATTTTCCGAAGGGAGGGTGGTGGAGGGCTTTGTATGCATCACGGAAGTTAGAGTAGCAGTGGTCGAGGGTATTGCGCATGCACGTAGCTCAATCAATATGCTGGAAGAATTTAGGTAGACTTGTTCTCAAATTTGCTTTGTTAAAATCCCCAGCTACAATAAATGCAGCCTCAAATGCAGTGTCTCTAGCTGACACCTTTGCTAACAGGTTTTGTGTCAATTTAAAACTTGCACAAGACAGTTCACAAAATTGTATATTTAAAGAAATGTAGCCAATTTATTCATTACTAAATTTAGCTAATATTAGATAGTTAATCCAGAGATTCTTACTTTTGCCTCGACTCGACAGTCTCGTTCAGACCATCATGGCATTTGTAGTTCTTTATGATAGCCACATTAGCAGCTAATTAGCATTGCATTTTTGGGGGGTAAATACAGGCAAATATATTGATAAAAGTCACCATGTCCTTGTCACGTTGTATAAATGATTGGAGACAGGCGCAGGAATTCGTAATAGGAGGTTTTATACTCCACCCAAAATATACAACATGCCATGAAAAGGCACGGGGGCGAGGCCAAAACAACCACGTATACAAAAACACAGGGATGTGACCCAAACAAAGAGCGAGGTTAAACCTCTAATAAATACACGGGACGAGACACGTAATAACAATACACGGGACGAGACCCATAATAACAAGTGCACAATAATACATGGGACGAGACCCGTAATAACAAGTGCACAACAATACACGGGACGAGACCCGTAATAACAATACACAGGACGAGGCCCGTAATAACAAGTGCACAACAATACACGGGACGAGACCCGTAATAACAATACACGGGACGAGACCCGTAATAACAATACACGGGACGAGACCCGTAATAACAAGTGCACAACAATACACGGGACGAGACCCGTAATAACAATACACAGGACGAGACCCGTAATAACAAATGCACAATACACGCAGCACGAAAGCCAAAACAACAAAGCACAGGTACTCACAAGACCAACGGACATGGGAACAATAAACGACCAGGACAATGGTGAACAGAGGGCACATATATACAATTACTAATCAGAGGAATTGGAACCAGGTGTGTGTAATGAGACAGTTCAGTGACGCCTGGCCGGTGAGGTAGACCTCCGGAACTGGGGCATGGAATGAGCAGCAGTACCGGGGGAATCCATGACAGTCCTAGAGAGATTTACACGGTTATCAAAACGTCACGCCAGGGTAAGCCTACACGAAACATAGCCATTATTCTAAAATCCCCTATGGGAAAAATTTGTGGTGGAAAAATGATTGGAACCATTTCCTTCTTCGAACGCTAGGTTTTATGGGTATTATGACTCATATTGTGATACTCTTTTCCCAGATGTGTATCTCTATATACAGTATAATGCTATATTTTCTCCCTGACTCCGTCTCTTAGTTTTGAAGTTAGTACAGTGTCTTACAGAGAGCGACAGGACTGAAGAGTCTGTAAACTCTGCAGACTGCCTCCTAAACTGTCTCTGAACTGTTTGTGGCGTTTCAGTCCAATTCCTTGTGCTGGATTTGTGGGCAGTCATTAAGAATGGAAAATAGCAGTGCCCACAGACAAATGTGGAATGGGCCCTTTGCAGAGGAGAAGATTGTGTGTAACTGTAAGCTCCTGCTGTGACTTTGGGGTTTGTTTAGACTGTGGGACGGTGGAGATGGCCATTTAAAGTAACAGTCTTTACAGTCTCTACTGTAACTCTTGTGAAAGTAGAGGTTTCTGTCAGTATGGCCGCAATCGATCAATGTCCCATCCAGAAATCCCGGACTACTGCTGGGATGATTGCGGCTTCCAATGCACTCTAATGGTGTCCACATTCTTGATAATGACATGTTTGGTTTACCAACATCTGAGGAGCTACATCTTTGGAGTTAACACACAGTGTAAGTTCAGCCAATGGTATTACCCAGACCAAGGATAAGACACTTGTACTATAAGAAACAGATGTGTTTGTGTAAGTCGACTGTTTTCAGAACTCTTATGCACTTCACATTGCATACTGTACATTTGGATCCAGAGATGTTTTTGGCGCCGTCTCAAGAATGCAAAACACAGATGAGACAAACACCCCATCCATAATGAGAAAGACATGGCTAGGTGTAGCCCACTGTCAACCAGACTCCGCCATTGTTACAGCACTGCAGCTCCCACTTAAATCATCCTGTTAAAGGCAAGACCCAGGTTCTAAACTCTGTGCTGCTTCCTATGTCTTGGACTGATAAAACATCACAGGTACAGTCTAGGAAGATATAGGTGGCTGTAATAAGATTGCCCCCTGGTGGGCATTGCCCAAGTAGCTACCTGGTACATGGTTACATGAAGGAACATTTATTGGCTGACATGATACCGTTTTATTGCAGGCATCAAAGGCAGCTGTGGGTCCTCCTACATTTGTACCTTGACATAATTTCGACCTGTTATAGGGCCTAGTGTTCCCCACATTATCTGATGGCTACACCTATCACTCAGGGTAGTCCCACGGAATTCCCTATGTAATGTCATAATGCAGATATGTAACTATTTTGGGGGGATTTCTTATATATAGTGTTAGGTGTGACCGAGATGGCAGCACAGCAATTTATCTCTCTGGATAGCAGTCTCCTAGTCCCGGTGGAGGTATTAAAGGTAGCTGGGTGCAATCATTGTGCTTCAGTAGACACCAGGGACTTGAGAGTGCATAACACTGGTTATAACCTGACTGAGCATGTCTGTCACTGGTCCACTCCATGGGAACAACCTACCCCACTGACCTCAGCTTGCTTCATCTTCCACTGCTTGTTGATGTTTTCTCGGCCTGCCGTCACATAGTCATGTAAGTATTATCTTTTACACGCTAACTACCTGCAGCCATTTAGAAAAGCTGCAAAGTGACAGATGTGATCTGGCTGTTATTACTGGCAGGTGTCCAATATTTTACTAAGGACATACTGTACCTTAGTCTTATGTAAGACCTGCTCAGTTGGGGCTGAGATGGCAGAGGGAGGAGAAGACAAGTGAAGAATAAGGGAAAGTCAGGCAGACGTTCTTATATGACTCAGCTCCCCTGTGTTCTTCCAGAGAACAGAGTGGGTCAGTTTAATTTCGACTAATGCCCAGTAAGGACAGCTGGTCTAAACAACTTATTGTGATTGGCTCGAGGCTATAGTGATGACAACACAAGGCCAGAGGTGCCATCTATGTATTGAGGGGCCTGTGATCTATAACCCCACAACCCCTTTGAACTTTCTTTCGATTAGAGCATTGGGCCAGTAACCGAAAGGAGAATCCCCAAGCTGACAAGGTAAAAATCTGTCATTCTCCCCCTGAGCAAGGCAGTTAACCCACTGTTCACCGGGCGCCAAAAACGTGGATGACGATTAAGGCAGCCCCCCACTCCCCTCTGATTCAGAGGGGTTGGGTTAAATGCGGAAGACACATTTCAGTTGAAGGCATTCAGTTGTACAACTGACTAGGTATCCCCCTTTCCCATTTCCCTCTATCCCAGTGCTGGCCTCTGCTAACTGGCCTGTCCTGTCCTCAGGGTTAGGTCAAAGGTCATGGTCCCAGCTGGCATGAAGAGTTAGGCACATCATCACTAACCAGCGTGCCAATGTAGCCCGGAGCAGCCCTGCCAGCCCTAACAGTGGTGCCAGGAGTATTCATCCACGACGGCCTGTCATAACATGATAATCACATTAACAATGCCAGTAGAACCCAGTGTTCTGCTCCCATAGAGTGCAATCATCCTCCTCTTTCCTTCCTAATGGGAGACATTAGACAGAAACTCAATCCCCGGTGGGAGAACCAAACGGCTCTGCTGCTCCTCTAGTGTCACAGAATAGCTTTCCTTCCTGATACAGTTGATCATGCTATACTAAGGCAGAGATTGTCGAGTGTAGGTCTATCAGAGCATGCAGTTGCATGGTTTGCTAACTATCTGATAGAACTCAGTGCACTCAAATTGATGGCCTTATGTCTGTTAAATTGTTTGTCCTTAATGGTGTGCCCGAAGGCTCTGTACTTGGTCCTCTCTTATTCATTATTTATATAAATGATTTAGACAAAAATGTCCAAAATGCACAACTTCATTTTTATGCTGATGATACTGTTATTTACTGTTGTGCCTCGTCTCTTACAAAAGCTTTCCAGAACTTGCAAACTGCTTTTTATACTGTTCAACATACCTTGTGTCAATTGAAGCTTATCCTCAATACTGACAAAACTAAACTAATGGTGTTTTCTAATGCAAGAAATAGACCTCTGAACCTTGAACCTATTACTACCTGTCAGGGCAAGGAGATTGAGGTTGTAACCTCATATAAATATCTTGGAATTTTAATTGATGACGGCCTCTCTTTTAAATTGCATATTCAAGAACTTAAATTGAAGCTGAAATTGGGATTTTATTTTAGGAATAAGGCCTGTTTTTCTTTTGAAGCCAGAAGGAGGCTAGTATCAGCTACATTTATGCTGAAATTGGGATTTTATTTTAGGAATAAGGCCTGTTTTTCTTTTGAAGCCAGAAGGAGGCTAGTATCAGCTACATTTATGCCTTTACTAGACTATGGGGATATTTTATATATGAATGCTTCCGCTCAGTGTTTGAGATCAATTGACACTCTTTACCATGGCACTTTGAGATTTATTTTAAACTGCAAAACCCTTACGCACCACTGCACTTTGTATACCAGGGTTGGCTGGCCTTCTCTAGTCACTCGTAGGCTCAGTCACTGGTATACTTTTATTTACAAAGCCATTTTGGGTTTACTACTTTTTTATTTGGGCATTTTTATTTTTCAGAAATGTGGTGGGTACTCTCTTCGTTCGCTGGACTTTATCCTGTTTTTAATTTGCTGTTTTTGATTTTGTTATACTCTTGTGAATGCAATGGTTTTTACTAGATTACTTGTTGTTTTTCATGTTGTCTGTCTGTAATTGTGTAATGACTTGGTGCTGCCTATCTTGGCCAGGACGCTCTTGAAAAAGAGATTTTAAATTTCAATGAGCCCTTCCTGGTTAAATAAAGGTTAAATAAACTCACTCTGATTATGCTTTACCGAATTAGATGTTGAGGCGAAGTCAAATGCAGTCCTTTTTCAGTGGATAAAGAGGGAGACATTGTTGCTTGTTTAATTTGTATAACACAGGACATCTTAAACTCTTCTCTGTTGTAATTCATCAAACCAGAAGCCTCTGCATACTGTTTCTCATGCCTCGGACAATATCCTTCAAGATTCTGCCAAGAGGTGCATCTCTCCACAGAGGAACCCACCCCGCCTGAAATGTACATCAGGAGAAGCTTCTCAAGCTGGAGGAAAACAATGCCTCTCTCGAAAACGCTGGGAAGGTCGATAAAACTACGAGGAGCGTATAAAACATGGTGCAACATTTTTCACGGAGACCTCGTGGGGCTGCCATGAACTGTTCTTTATATCGCAAACATATTGTGGAGGGGAAAAGAAGGGAGGGATGGGAATGTAGCAGAGGAGTGCAGAACAAAAAAAATGACCTGGCATCATTAGCTACTCAGCAGTAAGCCTCTCCCCGTAAACTTTGACTTGCTTATTTGGTTTAAGAGACGTTGGCCGTTGCTCAAACGTTTTCACATCTGCTGAAATTTGTTTGGTTCAGGGTTCCAGAAATGGGTTTCGAAGTGCAGATGAGCCTGGCCACGAAACCAAGGAGGTGGCCAAATTCACTGGGCGTCAGGAGGTTTTAAGAGTGTTCTCTGTCTGCTACAGTTACACTAAAAGAGTTGCGCATCCCAACAGACTTGTAAAAATAGCAGGTGAACTGAAAATGCGCACAGCAGATGTCTCCGGATGGTAGTCAGTCACACAGACAAGCTTTTTAATATAGCCCCATCAGACACAAGTGTGATGCCACTATTCCAGATCCATCTGAATCTCTGAGAAATAATATACATCATTATGGGACCTCCATTTATTCAAATGGAGCTAATTAGCTGATATGAAAGTATAAAAGTAATTCCTTAATGTGATCACAGAGGGGCCATTCTAATGAGGGAGGTCCACTATCATAAAAGAGAACATAACATGGGGGCTGTGTTTGGCTCTGCTGTGTATTTCTGGAAGAGGCCCTGTGAGTGTCAGCACTGTCCCAGCCAGCATGTTAGGGAGGCAGGGAGGTGACAGGTGTTCATGGTTGACAGGTGTCTAGCTGACAGCTCCTCCACAGGGGGGGGGGGGGGGGGGGGGGGGGGGGGGCTGTGGGGCCTCTCTACCCCAGCTCATCACCTCTGGCCTGGCCACTGCCTCTGGAGCCTCAGCCTGTCCTGTCCTGTCATGGACACGCACACAGTGGTGATGAGCTGAAGAGGCTCGTAGGGGCGCAGAGCTGCTCCCCCTGTCATCCCGACTGCAGGGCCCTCATCAGAGACACTTCCTCCAGTGTCAGAGGAGATCATCGATATTTGAGTTTGTGTTTGATGTTTTTTCAATTTCGGACAAGAAAGTGAGCGATTACAAGATGATGAGGGCTGTGGACATCTGCAGACTCAGCTGAAACCAAGGCCTTTCTTACAGCCACGGCTCTGACTAGCTCCTGACTGACCTTATTTAAGTGAAAACAGAGAGGCAACTCATTGTTAAACACTTTAATGTAGTGCTCTCAGAGCCCTGTCTGCCGTGCAGATGCTTACCGCGGGGGAACATTTTGAGGGGAGATTTCACTGAAAATAATCTGATTCTACCTTGCTGCTTGGGCCAGCTGTGTGTGAAGCGGGAGAACAGATGTGCACGGTGTCTGAGAGAGACAGGTTCAGTTAGCCGGAGAGAACCAACCCAACTTCTCCAACAACCCAGGGAGGGAAGGAAAGAGAAAGAGAGAGAGAGAGTGAGAGACATCGGGGAAAAAAGAGAGGCTGAGAGGGAAGATAGAGAAAGAGAGAGAGAACACGAGTGTTCAATGGTATTGATTCTCCACCAGAAAAACAATCCTTTCCCGTGTAAAGTGTTCTCTGCACTGCTATTTCCTTCTGGTTTGCAGACTGCTGGGGGATTACTTAAAAAATATCAATAATTGCAGGTCAATTTTTCTGGATGCTAATATTTCAGGGCAGTTTGAGGCGCAATGGTGTACAATATCATGATTGAGTCGCCGGCCACGTTAAGCCTGGAAAAGTTACTAAGTTAAGTTCCCCCATCCAAACCCTGTCATTAAAACGGGTGCATAGCTGGCTCACTAGCTCATCCGGGAAAATATTTACTCATCTCGACTCAGTGAATGATGGCCGTTTCACAGCTTGCTTTTTTGCCCATTGTTCCCAAAGCCGATGTAAAGCTTACTGCATGAGTAAATCAGTTAGAGAAACTCAATTTCTTATTTAGTTGGATTACAATGTCCTTTAGTGTGACTCTGCTTTAGCAGTACATTTCCATTTGTGAGAATGTGTTCACAACTCTGTTGGTGGGATGGCAGCAGGTGAGGTGTGATGCATCCGCGCATTCAACGCTGCGCGTTGGCTCCTCAACGCATAATACGAATGTGAAGTCTTGACACTTGGCTTTCTCACTTATCATCCACTCCTTGGCGTTTTCAGAGAGCAGTGAGACCTGCTCCTCTCTTCCTCTCTCTTTCTTTCTCCCCAGTGTTTGTGTTTGACATGGCCTATCCTGTTTTAGCCCTGGACCACTTGAGTGACTTGCGCTTTTTTTTAAGAGGGGATTTTCCACAGACAGTACTGGCATCCAGACCATAGGTCTCTGAGAGCTCCTCAATCTGGTGGTCAGAGAGAGAGTGAGAGAGACAGAGACATTAGATTCGTGGGGGGGGGGGGGGGGGGCTAAAACAGGGCTAAAATAAAACATGACGGAGTCATTTGAAATCCTGGTGTTTGCGGTATAATGAGAATGAGCATACCCCTGGAGGTATTTTCTAGAGATTGCGTTGCTGACGGGGGAAGAGGGGCTACGGGGTCATGTGAGCCCTCTGTTGACTGGGAGCTGCTGAGAGTGTGTTGCGTGGGTTGGCGGAGGGTGGGCAGGTGGTGGAGTGCGGCTGGAGGGAGGGAGCAGTGTGTGTGTGTGGGGGGGGAACTCTACACCCGACCTTGGGAGGGAGCGCTATTTCTGTCACCCAATACCCTCTGGGAGCCCTTGACTAGGCCAACAGGCATCCCATCCCGCCCACTGCAGCAAAATAACTCTGGTGTCCACAATCCCACAATGCCCTAACAGCAGCACACACACAGGCTGGCCTGGCAGGGAGGGAGGGGAGAAGGGGGAGAGCGCATGACACTAAGTACACAGGGTGAAATAAGTGACTTAAGCATGTCAGGCATCTTGTCACTGATTAGAAAGGGAACTGAGAGCCCAGTCAATAATTCATGCTCTATCTATACGTGACAGAAGAGGTGGAGGGGAGGGTCGCTCTCACCTCCCAATGTCAGCTAACCTACTGAACGTTCACTCACCATAGGGGGGTAAGAAAAGACACCGTGTCCCCAGTGTTTGTACATACTTACATTCTCATTGTCACTTCGAGTTATTGCCACAAGCACAGAAATCAAGCGCATCAGCTGATATTGCACCAATCAGATTCCTCACTCTACCTTAACATGGCTGTCTATTTAGTCAATCAAGTTCTGCACACACATTCTCTGATGGCTGCAGTGCACAAGCTGAGCGCTGGTGTTGCTGATGGCATGCTATTGTTGTAACCTGCTTTACCCGCCACGTCTGTTTCCTGCTTTCCCACCCCGGACTCCACCTGTTTGCGCACTGCTTTTGTTTCGTTCACAGGGATTTGCACAGCGTTCTTTGCTCACTGCCTGTAATTGTTATTATCCGTGTGCTACCCCAAAGGAGCAGAGCTCAATGCCAAGACTAATGCATTGCATGCATTGTAATCTTTTTTGAATATGTGGCATTTCCTGTCTGAACCAGTTCATTTGTATATGGATAGTCTAATGTAACGGAGTCAGTCGTGACAGCAATGGAAAGGCAGGAGTCTTTGTGGCTTCAGAAGTGACGCTCTCTCTTGTTGTCTATTTATTTGTTCTCTGGTTGTCCATTGTGTGTGGTGGCTATGGTAATTACCATACTTTGCATAGCATACACTCAGAGGTCCTCAAAATATGTCCCCAGGACTTAGATAGCAGTAGCAGACAATAATGACAATAGAAGTACTAGTAGCTGAGGCTTCACACTCTTGACCACAGGGTGTCGGGTTCAAATCCCAACCAGGCTACAGCTGTGAAAGCCTTGTGTGATAAATTTCACCCTAATTGCTCTGTGGGGAAATGGAGAGCCTAAGTAGCTTCCAGGGTATCTTCACTGTGGACTAGGGCATCTGCCAAGCAACATGTTCAATGGAAATCATAGACCTCTCCATTGCATGAATTAATAAGCATTGTCAGGAAGCATGAGACCAAAGCGCATCATGGACATGGTTTTATATGGCAAGTCAAAATAGATTAAGTGTGAGTGATATTGGCGGGGAGGGTTGTTCTTGGAGCCTGTGTTAAAACCACCTTCCTTCACTGGCCTGGGTCTGTTGTGGGAGAACTCTTCTCAGCAGTGCTAACTAAACTCTCTCTACCCTCTCTGCACTACTCCGCTTAATCCTGCTTGGCCCTTTGATGATGGCCATTACTGCTCATGTAAACCCATACTGTAAATCTAGAGGTTATTCTTGCCTCAGCGTTTAGATGAACTCTGTCTGGAAAAGTGTCCATGTCTCCGTGCCTACGCATTTATATTAGAGAAAAAGGAGATTGAGATAGCTCAAAAGCAAGTGAGAGGGAAAGACAGATAGATAAGCGAGTGAGACTTTGACTCTGACACAAACCATGCACAGCACAGCACGCTCTCCCTGGGAACATTTACAAATCCAGGAGAGCAGAGCGGTGGAAGAGCTCCTCTCTCTCCTGAAAGGGAGTATGTAATGTCTCTGTGGAGATGAGGTACTTCTTACCTCATTTGCACTTCCAGCAGCTGCGTGGAACTGCCGCGCGTCAAGGTTCACTCTCAGGCTATAGCACAGGAGAGATGTATGGATGTGTCTATCTCCCACACATGTCACGATCAATCCTCTATAGTGTCTTTATTTTCACATGCACAGGATGCAGCAGGTGTAAAACAGCACAGTGAAACGCTTACTTGGAGCTCTTTCCCATCAATGCAGAAGAAAAGTAATGATGTAGAAGAAAGAAAACATGAGAAATATGAGAGAATAAAATCAAATAAAAAACAGGAGAAGGTCAGTTCCAGATTCCAATGTGCAGGGGTACTGGAGGGATTGAGGTAGATCTGTACATGTACACAGGGGTAAAAGTGACTAGTAGCAGGATATATACCAATGGTAATAATTATCACTATAGCAGCAGCGTATGTTGTGAGTGGGTGTTTGCATGGTGATGAGTGTAAGTGTATGTGTGTGTGACTATGTGTGTATGCGTGTGGGAGAAGAGTGTAGATCTGTGCCTCAGTGGGTAGAGATCTGTGGATGAGACCTGTGGATGAGATCTGTGGATGAGATCTGTGGATGAGACCTGTGGATGAGACCTGTGGATGAGATCTGTGGATGCGCATAGAGGTCAAAGATAGGAGGGGAGTGCGTGTGTGTGTGTGTGGTGTGGTGTGGTGTGGTGTGGTGTGGTGTGGTGTGGTGTGGTGTGGTGTGGTGTGGTGTGGTGTGGTGTGGTGTGGTGTGGTGTGGTGTGGTGTGTGTGTGTGTGTGTGTGTGTGTGTGTGTGTGTGTGTGTGTGTGTGTGTGTGTGTGAATGAAAGAGAGAAAGAGAGGCCAGCTGTGAGGAGCTACTCATCATTTTGAATGAGGTCGTAAGGAACACACTGTACAGCATTGTGGCATGAGGATACTCACTGTGACTGGGTTAGCCTCAGTCTACATCCTACCCGTTGTGTGTGTGTGTGTCATGAGCGCAATTCAGTAGTGTTTAGGGAGCTTCATTTGTGTGACCAGGACATGGTAGAATAAGTTATGTTCTGTTGTAGTGTGGTGAGAGTCCAGTAAGAGGTGTAATAAATAACATTGAATAGCACTTAGTGGCACATTAATGAAGAGTTGAGGGTAAACCACCGTTTCTGGGCAGGGCCGTGTAATGCCAACATGGCAGGTATTTAAGAACAGATTAGACTGGAACATGGCTCATTGATAGGCATTGTTATAATGCAGTGTACAGAACATTGGGTCAACTGAGGCTAGACTGGTATGGGAGGAGACTCTTCTGTTGGTCTGAATGTAAGAAGGCTGCCATCTGGTGACTGGTGTAAGTAATACATACATGGAAAGGCCAGTGTCCTCCATCAAGCTTTTAACTGGTTATGAACCATTGGAGCACTGTAAGCTTTGTTTTAAAGTCCTAGCTTATAGGCCCACATATCAATGACCGAAGCACAGTTAATGGCATTCTTACCACATGGTTACATGGGCCTAGTATCCACTACCATTCACACTTTTGAATGAACAGAAAACTACCCAAAAATGTTGGATGAACCACACATTAATACTGTATTATGAACCCAGGACACTTCTTGCCCACTCAGTGGAAGTATGTTCAGGGAGCTGATTTCGATTTCAATTAGCACAGGAGAGAGGTCTCTCAACTGTGACCCTCCACGTCCCCCACCAATGGCTAGAGCACCTTGAGAGATTCGTGGTATTAGCTCCCTGTCACGGCCGTCGTAAGAAGACTAAGGCGCAGCGTGGTAAGCGTCCATTTTAGTTTATTTAATGTCGCCAACAAAACAAGAAAATAACAAACGAACGTAAAGCTACGTAGTGCTCGCAGGCCACTACACATAGACAACTACCCACTTCGAAAGGAGGGAAAAAGGGCTACCTAAGTATGGTTCCCAGTCAGAGACAACGATAGACAGCTGTCCCTGATTGAGAACCATACCCGGTCAAAACATAGAAAACAAAAACATAGAATGCCCACCTCAAATCACACCCTGCCAAATAGAGACATAAAAAGGCTCTCTAAGGTCAGGGCGTGACACTCCCATTTGCAATTAGTCACATACAGCATTTCCTCCACGGCCACCCAGCCTGTGTCTTTGTCAATGACAGCCTGGTTTTCACTCTGTTTCTGCTTGATAACAACTTATTTGGTGTGACAATGCTAAATCAATCGTCTGAATCAGAAACAGCTAGAAGCAAGGTTAACTGTAGTATGCTGCACTGTACAAAATAGCCTGTTTCCATGGCTGCTGCCTGTTTCAATGTATTCTCAAACTTTCCACTTCCTCTATTTCTAATCAGCTGTGCACGGACACTTAGACACACACGTTACGTAATGGTTCTATTCCTGACAGAGCGCAGGTGGTCTATAAGAACAGAAGATGAGTCATGAGCACATTGATTAAAGAGAGGGAGTTGATCGTCAGGGAGCATCACTTAGTGTGTGCGGTAGGGGCGACAAGGTGGGCTCTACCGGGCCCCAGCGGTCTGCTGGTTCAGCTAGGTGAAAAAACATGGTAAAAAAATAGCAGCACACACACACCACAAAATATTAAAGGATATTAATAGTTAATGTTGTCTCTCTGCCCGCCCCTCTGCAAACACATCTGTACCACGCTGGAGCATCCTTAGCGGCAGACTCCAAACAATATCTGATCCTTTGAGCACATTGGCCCCACATCCTGAGCCAAAGCAAGCAGATTACTGAATTATTGAAAGTCACAACAGTAAAATGTCAGCGAGGTCCATCAGACAGACAACATAAGAGGAGAGCGGTGGGGATTTGAATCATGAGACACTCACTCTGGAGAGCAGAGCACTCGTCTCTACGCAGCAGCATCACACGTCATCTGTTTAACGTCTCCCACACACAGCTCGATAAAAAAAAAAATCATTACTCTCTTATGACCCTGTGCTCAATGTCCCAGACTGACAGAGCTTCTAGACTCCCACTGTTTACATGAACCTATCTATAGGCTGTCTGCCTGAGTACCTCATCATAACATCTCTCTCTCTCTCTCTCTCTCTCTCTGCTGTAAAGCCATATTGTGTGTTACTAATGTATCATGTCTCAATCGTTGTCACTGAGCCGGAGGTGAGACATGTACCATGTCGCTAATACCAACTAGCTATCTGTGAGTGGCTAACGAGTGTTCTCTCTGTGTTCTCTGCTCCAGCACACAACCGTCCTCCCCTTCATCATCATTGAGATGAGGACCACGCACCACCAGTATCCCAGCAGGCCTTGTGGACTGATAGCTGTGTGCAGCTTTGCCGTGGGATACGTTATATGGTAAGAGCCCCTTTCCTCCAACAATGGCAGGCTGAACTCTTCCTCGGTTTGTGTTGCTAATTGATAAGAGACCATAGAAGGCTAGCCCTGGGCTAAGGGAGATTTAAGCGAGTGTTCACACTTGCACATTCTAAAGTGGGCTAGCATCAACCCTGCTCCGGAGCAGGGTTAGTACCGACTTTTCAGATTTAGACCCAGATCAAACACGGTGCCAAAATAGCCAGTGTGAAATAGGGTTAAGAACAATGCCTAGAATGCTTACTGTTCAATCACAAAAGCTGAAATGTCACTTAATTGACATATGCTTGTGATGCCTGTAATCGTTCTGCACGTTATTTTGATAAGTAAATTCATACTATTTAATCCTTCTTCCTGAGGACAAAAAACAAAACATTGGTTGCTATATCTAACAAAAATGGTTGCTGTACAGCAGGCTGGCTACCATCTTCTCACTTCAACTAAAGGTCAACCAAAGCTAAAAACTCATCAGCTGGAAGGGCAGCAAACGCTCCATTTGTCTGTTTCCATAGATGTTCTATTTTCATATAATTGGTTATATCCATAATAATAGTATTGTTGCATGATTTCGCCTGGATCAGAAAAGTTGATGTCTCATTCGCCATAGCACTCTCTGTACAGGGGCGAGATCGAATTTCAAAAGTGAAACATTGTTTCTGAGGTCAGACAGGCAAACAGCAAGTTTTATACAAACCATCACTGTTGGAAATCAATGCTGGGCTAGCTAGAAGCAAGATGAAATAATGTGTTAATGAATGTCTAATTGCTTATATTATTGTGTTTGTCCATCTGTCATTTTTACTGTAAAATACTGGCAGCACTGTAGCTAGGTTACTGTAAATTTACTTACAGCACATACGCCAGTACATTACTGTAGATTTACAAGACCTTTACTTTAACACAAATTTACAGCATATTACTGGAACACCTGACTACAGCGACATGCTGTGTTTCTAGATTTTACAGTGGAAGCACAGTGGTTAGTAAAATCTTGCAGATTTACAGTGCAAGTAGCTTGTGCTAACGACGGGCAGTATTTCTGTTACATGTATTTGATATACTGTATGTATTTCAAAATGTGCAATTCCAATTTTTTTATTTGTATTTCACTGGCCTGAACTACAATTCATGTGACCTATTTTGTAACGGTTTAATTAGAATACACGTATTTTCTAATACAAATATATACTTGCAAGTAGCCCACATAACTACAACATTCTCTGTAACGGTAACATCATCTTTTTACTTGCTATGACTATGGTATATTCTTGTTTAACTTAGTTTAATACGCTGGCTGTAAGTCGCTCTGGATAAGAGCGTCTGCTAAACGATCAAAATGTAAACGTGAAAATGGACACTTGCAAAGCACGCTGGATATTATTCTAAGCACCTTTGCCCCCAAACAAGGCCACATTTGATTAAAATACAAATAGTTTGAGGGCGGAGCTCAGTAGAATAATAACCAGCAGTGTGCTTTGCAAAACATTTACATTTTGGTCATTTAGCAGACGCTCTTGTCGAAAGCGACTTACAGTCAGTGCATTCATCTAAGGTTGATTAAAAAAAAGCACATCACAGTCATAGCAACTAACATGTTCCTGTAATCATTTGTGGGAATGTGTTGTAGTTAAGGATACATTGGTCTTCCCCATATCCTGTATTTGTTACAAGTTACCTTTGAATGTATCTTTGCCTATCTCTGGCTACATTACTGTAAAATTCACAGTAACTTCCCACCAGCTTCCTGTAAGTGTCACGCCCTGACCGTAGAGAGCTTTTTATGTCTCTATTTTGGTTTGGTCAGGGTGTGATTTGGGTGGGCATTCTATGTTCATTTTTCTATGTTTTCTATTTCTTTGTGTTTCGCCAGGTGTGGTTCTCAATCAGAGGCAGCTGTCTATCGTTGTCTCTGATTGAGAACCATACTTAGGTAGCCTTTTCCCACCTGTGTTTTGTGGGTAGTTATTTTCTGTTTTGTGTTTCTGCACCTGACTGTTTCAGTTTTCGTTCATTCTCTTTGTTATTTTTGTTATTTAGTGTTCAGTTGTAATAAAAAGCATGAACACTTACCACGCTGCGCTTTGGTCCGATCCTTCAACAGACGACCGTTACAGTAAGTTACTGGAAAATGCAGAGTAATGACAGTACAATACTGTAAAAGTAGGCTACTATACTGTAAGAAAGTAAATGCTACTGTAATCATGTTGATATTTTACAGTACTTTACTATAATTACATGGGATTAGTACAAGCAGGTTGGCTGCTAGGTATTTGTATATTACAGCCTATTTATGAATATGTGGTGTTTTATATCACTTGTACTTCTAGAGGCCTAAACAAAAGCTCCCAAACTGGCTGTGATTGCACTGCAAAACATATCAAAAAGGACATGGCTTAATATCCAACCATTAAAGGTTCAAGACTTGCAGCTACTCTGATCCGTCCCATAATCTGTCTCCTATACATTTAATTGTTAGGGAACTACTACCCCATATCACTTAAATTGGTACAGCACTCTCACTAAGGGGTGCAACAATTATAGCCTCTTACAAGGCACACCTCAAAATTGGTTAATGAGCCACAACAATACCATGCACCCACTGTAGATTTACAGGATGAATATACAAAAATATGGTATGGTACTGCATTCTGTGGGCTACAGCATTCTCACTAATAGGGTGCAACAAATATAGCCTCTTACAAGGCACGCCTGTAAAATGTTACTGTAAAATTGTTGTAATTCTACAGCAGTGTAGCAGAATGCCATTGAGCCCTCATAATGCATTGCTCTTTACAGTACTGTACTCTAATATAGAGTTACAGTAGCTAACTAAAAGGTTTGCTCTAAATGTACAACAATTTGTTACAGTGCAGTGCTTTGGAATACAAGTGTGAATCCTTACCACAGGGCTAAAGCTTAGCCCAGGTTTAACAAATGCTTGTGTGAACACAGGCTAAACTAGCCCAGGGCTAAGATAGCCGGGGGCTCAGAACAATGCAGTGTGAAAAGGCCTAAAATGTTATTGTCCATTTCCACTTGGGGCCATTAAAACAGACCCTTGAAAACAGGCATAAGACACATAAGAACATACTGTACAGAACAGAGAAATCATCACAGTATAAATACTGTATACTGTGTGTCTTGATGATGAATGTGACTGATCTGTGTGGCTAATGAGAAGACAGGGATGTCCAGCCGCCCTGCCTCTCCCCGCTGCTTCTCCAGGCCCGGAGGTCTGGCAGCTAGCTCAATTCCCACGTTCCTCATGGCTCTGTCCCTCCACGCACTTATGATGGATGACCTTCTCCGAGCATGATAACACACAGTCTCTGCTGCAGAAAAAACAGCCTCTAAACCTCCTCTATCAGTCAAGAGAGAAAGAGCGAGAGGGGGATCTGTCTCTGGTCTGGCAGAGAGGCCTACCTTGTGACAACACATGTTACAGAACCAGAGAACCAGACCCTAGTCCTGAGCACGGCAGATTTAATGCTAACAGAGAGGAGAGGCTTGGAGCCGAGGGAGCCCTCTACTGCAGCCGTAGCTAACCAGGGCCGACAGCAAGGAGAAGGGGGTTTGCCAGACCCACCTGACGTGTAGGAGCCTCAGGCAACAAACACCTCTCTTCATTTTAATCCCTGGCTAAAATTAAGATGATTATATCCCCATACATCTCACAGGGTTAGAGAATCTGTCTCGTTTCCCTATGCTGGAGTTGGGTAAATCCATAGCCAGTCTTCACAGGAGGCTGGTGGCACCTTCATTGGGGAGGAAGGACTCGTGGTAATGGCTGGAGCGAAATTAATGGAATGGTATCAAATACATCCAACATGGTTTCCATGTGTTTGATGCCATTCCATTTGCTCCGTTCCAGACATTATTATGAGCTGTCCTCCCCTCAGCAGCCTCCACTGGCTGCCTTAAATGGGGATTCCCAGCCAGGGAGTTACAGAGAGAGAGGGGGAGGGGAATAGACAGAGAGAGAGAAAGATGTCAAGCCTAAAATAGGACGATAAAAGCTTCAGTGGCAGACATGTCTGATCTGTACAGTCTGTCAGACACCAAAAAATTGTCAACTGATGAAATGCTATGTTACTAAAATGAACATCGCATGTAGGGATTTCCCCTGAATCCATAGAGTCATAGTCTAAAATCCCTCTTGGTTAGGAAGGAATTATATGGTACGTAATAAGAGGGTAGAGGTCAACGGATGTAACAACTAATGTAACTGTTAGACAAACCACCTTGTTTACCCCCACATGTGCAACTTGAATACCTAAAAGTGCCATTCAACTAATTGCCCAATTATTGAATTCAGCTAATTGGAGCATTTACATAATTCACCGCCTTACTGACGCCCAACAGCTTCCGTCTGTGGACTCAAGTATGTGCAATCACTTCATATTAGTGGGATCAGCTGTATTGTGCAGCAGCCTCGGGCCAGGGTAAGGGCCAGTCCAGTTTCACCTTGAGTGATTGCTTTGGAATCAGTGGGCTAAGGGGAGGCTGTGAGTGGGCCAGCTGACGCACTGGACTCTGTCGCCTCTCACTAATGTGCCCTTGTCCAGTACTGTATGCACTCTCTCTCCCTGAGATCTCCCCTGGCAGTGTCTTGCTCCTTGAGACCTGCCCTGGCAGTGTCTCTCTCTCTCTCTCTGAATCAAATCAAATCAAATGTATTTATATAGCCCTTCGTACATCAGCTGATATCTCAAAGTGCTGTACAGAAACCCAGCCTAAAACCCCAAACAGCAAGCAATGCAGGTGTAGAAGCACGGTGGCTAGGAAAAACTCCCTAGAAAGGCCAAAACCTAGGAGGAAACCTAGAGAGGAACCAGGCTATGAGGGGTGGCCAGTCCTCTTCTGGCTGTGCCGGGTGGAGATTATAACAGAACATGGCCAAGATGTTCATAAATGACCAGCATGGTCAAATAATAATAATCACAGTAGTTGTCGAGGGTGCAGCACCTCAGGAGTAAATGTCAGTTGGCTTTTCATAGCCGATCATTAAGAGTATCTCTATCGCTCCTGCTGTCTCTAGAGAGTTGAAAACAGCAGGTCTGGGACAGGTAGCACGTCCGGTGAACAGGTCAGTGTTCCATAGCCACAGGCAGAACAGTTGAGACTGGAGCAGCAGCACGGCCAGGTGGACTGGGGACAGCAAGGAGTCATCATGTCAGGTCGTCCTGCGGCATGGTCCTAGGGCTCAGGTCCTCCGAGAGAGAGAAAGAAAGAGAGAAAGAGAGAATTAGAGAGAGCATACTTAAATTCACACAGGACACCGGATAAGACAGGACAAGTACTCCAGATATAACAAACTGACCCTAGCCCCCCAACACATAAACTAATGCAGCATAAATACTGGAGGCTGAGACAGGAGGGGTCAGGAGACACTGTGGCCCCATCCGATGATACCCCCGGACAGGGCCAAACAGGAAGGATATAACCCCACCCACTTTGCCAAGGCACAACCCCCACACCACTAGAGGGATATCTTCAACTTACCATCCTGAGACAAGGCCGAGTATAGCCCACAAAGATCTCCGCCACGGCACAACCCAAGGGGGGGCGCCAACCCAGACAGGAAGATCACGTCAGTGACTCAACCCACTCAAGTGACGCATCCCTCCTAGAAACGGCATGAAAGAGTACCAGTAAGCCAGTGACTCAGCCCCTGTAATAGGGTTAGAGGCAGAGAATCCCAGTGGAGAGAGGGGAACCGGCCAGGCAGAGACAGCAAGGGCGGTTCGTTGCTCCAGAGCCTTTCCGTTCACCTTCACACTCCTGGGCCAGACTACACTCAATCATAGGACCTACTGAAGAGATGAGTCTTCAATAAAGACTTAAAAGTTGAGACCGAGTCTGCGTCTCTCACATGGGTAGGCAGACCATTCCATAAAAATTGAGATCTATAGCAGAAAGCCCTGCCTCCAGCTGTTTGCTTAGAAATTCTAGGGACAATTAGGAGGCCTGCGTCTTGTGACCGTAGCATACGTGTAGGTATGTACGGCAGGACCAACTCGGAAAGATAGGTAGGAGCAAGCCCATGTAACGCTTTGTAGGTTAACAGTAAAACCTTGAAATCAGCCCTTGCCTTAACAGGAAGCCAGTGTAGGGAGGCTAGCACTGGAGTAATATGATCAAATTTTTTGGTTCTAGTCAGGATTCTAGCAGCCGTATTTAGCACTAACTGAAGTTTATTTAGTGCTTTATCCGGGTAGACGGAAAGTAGAGCATTGCAGTAGTCTAACCTAGAAGCAACAAAAGCATGGATTAATTTTTCTGCATAATTTTTGGACAGAAAATGTCTGATTTTTGCAATGTTACGTAGATGGTAAAAAGCTGTCCTTGAAACAGTCTTGATATGTTCGTCAAAAGAGAGATCAGGGTCCAGAGTAACGCCGAGGTCCTTCACAATTTTATTTGAGACGACTTTACAACCATCAAGTTTAAATGTCAGATTTCACAGAAGATCTCTTTGTTTCTTGGGACCTAGAACAAGCATCTCTGTTTTGTCCGAGTTTAAAAGTAGAACGTTTTCAGCCATCCACTTCCTTATGTCTGAAACACAGGCTTCTAGCGAGGGCAATTTTGGGGCTTCACCATGTTTCATTGAAATGTACAGCTGTGTGTCATCCGCATAGCAGTGAAAGTTAACATTATGTTTTCGAATGACATCCCCAAGAGGTAAAATATATAGTGAAAACAATAGTGGTCCTAAAACGGAACCTTGAGGAACACCGAAATGTACAGTTGAAATGTACAGTTGATTTGTCAGAGGACAAACCATTCACAGAGACAAACTGATATCTTTCTGACAGATAAGATCTAAACCAGGCCAGAACTTGTCCGTGTAGACCAATTTGGGTTTCCAATCTCTCCAAAAGAATGTGATGATCGACGGTATCAAAGGCAGCACTAAGGTCTAGTAGCACGAGGACAGATGCAGAGCCTCGGTCTGTCGCCATTAAAAGGTAATTTACCACCTTCACAAGTGCAGTCTCAGTGCTATGATGGGGTCTAAAACCAGACTGAAGCATTTCGTATATATCTTATTTTCCTCAATTAAGTTGGAAAAATAGGATGATCGAGCAGCAGAGGGCTCTTCGATACTGCACGGTACTGTCTTTCCAAGCTAGTCGGAAGACTTCCAGTTTGGTGTGGCGCCATTTCCGTTCCAATTTTCTGGAAGCTTGCTTCAGAGCTCGGGTATTTTCTGTATACCAGGGAGCTAGTTTCTTATGACAAATGTTTTTAGGGGTGCAACTGCATCTAGGGTATTGCGCAAGGTTAAATTGAGTTCCTCAGTTAGGTGGTTAACTGATTTTTGTCCTCTGACGTCCTTGGGTAGGCAGAAGGAGTCTGGAAGGGCATCAAGGAATCTTTGTGTTGTCTGAGAATTTATAGCGCGACTTTTGATGCTCCTTGGTTGGTGTCTGAGCAGATTATTTGTTGCGATTGCAAACGTAATAAAATGGTGGGTCGATAGTCCAGGATTATGAGGAAAAACATTAAGATCTACAACATTTATTCCATGGGACAAAACTAGGTCCAGAGTATGACTGTGGCAGTGAGTAGGTCCAGAGACACGTTGGACAAAACCCACTGAGTCGATGATGGCTCCGAAAGCCTTTTGGAGTGGGTCTTTGGACTTTTCCATGTGAATATTAAAATCACCAAAAATTAGAATATTATCTGCTATGACTACAGGGTCCGATAGTATTTCAGGGAACTCAGTGAGGAATGCTGTATATGGCCCAGGAGGCCTGGGTAACTATAAAAGGGATTGAGTAGGCTGCATAGATTTCATGACTAGAAGCTCAAAAGACGAAAACGTAATTTTTGGGGGGGTAAATTGAAATTTGCTATCGTAAATGTTAGCAACACCTCCGCCTTTGCGGGATGCACGGTCTCTCTGAGACCTCTCCTAGCAGTGTCTCTCTCTCTGAGACCTCTCCTAGCAGTGTCTCTCTCTCTGAGACCTCCCCTAGCAGTGTCTCTCTCTCTGAGACCTCTCCTAGCAGTGTCTCTCTCCCTGAGACCTCTCCTAGCAGTGTCTCTCTCCCTGAGACCTCTCCTAGCAGTGTCTCTCTCTGAGACCTCTCCTAGCAGTGTCTCTCTCCCTGAGACCTCCCCTAGCAGTGTCTCACTCCCTGAGACCTCCCCTAGCAGTGTCTCTCTCTCCCTGAGACCTCCCCTAGCAGTGTCTCTCTCTCTCTGAGACCTCTCCTAGCAGTCTCTCTCTCTGTCTCTCTCTGAGACCTCCCCTAGCAGTGTCTCTCTCCCTGAGACCTCCCCTAGCAGTGTCTCTGTCTCTCTCCCTGAGACCTCCCCTAGCAGTGGCTCTCTCTCTGAGACCTCTCCTAGCAGTGTCTCTCTCTCTGAGACCTCTCCTAGCACGGTTTCCCTCTCTCTCTGAGACCTCCCCTAGCAGTGTCTCTCTCCCTGTGACCTCCCCTAGCAGTGTCTCTCTCTCTGAGACCTCTCCTAGCAGTGTCTCTCTCTCTGAGACCTCTACTAGCAGTGTCTCTCTCTCTCTGAGACCTCTCCTAGCAGTGTCTCTCTCTCTCTCTGAGACCTCTCCTAGCAGTGTCTCTCTCTCTCTCTCTGAGACTCTCCAAGCAGTGCCTCTCTCTCTCTCTCTCTCTCTCTCTCTCTCTCTCTCTGAGACTCTCCAAGCAGTGTATCTCTCTCTCTCTCTCTCTCTCTCTAAGACTCTCCGAGCAGTGTCTCTCTCTCTCTCTCTGAGACCTCTCCTAGCAGTGTCTCTCTCTCTCTGAGACCTCTCTTAGCAGTGTCTCTCTCTCTCTGAGACCTCTCCTAGCAGTGTCTCTCTCTCTCTCTGAGACCTCTCTTAGCAGTGTCTCTCTCTCTGAGACCTCTCTTAGCAGTGTCTCTCTCTCTCTCTCTCTCTGAGACCTCTCCAAGCAGTGTCTCTCTCAGAACTCCCCTAGCAGTGTCTCTCTCTCTGAGACCTCCCCTAGCTGTGTCTCTCTCTCTGAGACCTCTCCTAGCAGTGTCTCTCTCTCTCTGAGACCTCTCCTAGCAGTGTCTCTCTCTCAGACCTCTCCTAGCAGTGTCTCTCTCTCAGACCTCTCCTAGCAGTGTCTCTCTCTCTGAGACCTCTCCTAGCAGTGTCTCTCTCTCGGAGACCTCTCCTAGCAGTGTCTCTCTCTCTGAGACCTCTCCTAGCAGTGTCTCTCTCTCGGAGACCTCTCCTAGCAGTGTCTCTCTCTCTGAGACCTCTCCTAGCAGTGTCTCTCTCTCGGAGACCTCTCTTAGCAGTGTCTCTCTCTCTGTCTCTCTCGCTCTGAGACCTCTCTTAGCAGTGTCTCTCCTAGCAGTGTCTCTCTCTCTGAGACCTCTCCTAGCAGTGTCTCTCTCTCGGAGACCTCTCCTAGCAGCGTCTCTCTCTCGGAGACCTCTCCTAGCAGTGTCTCTCTCTCGGAGACCTCTCCTAGCAGTGTCTCTCTCTCGGAGACCTCTCCTAGCAGTGTCTCTCTCTCGGAGACCTCTCCTAGCAGTGTCTCTCTCTCGGAGACCTCTCTTAGCAGTGTCTCTCTCTCTGTCTCTCTCTCTCGGAGACCTCTCCTAGCAGTGTCTCTCTCTCTGAGACCTCTCCTAGCAGTGTCTCTCTCTCTCTCTGAGACCTCTCCTAGCAGTGTCTCTCTCTCTCTCTCTGAGACTCTCCAAGCAGTGCCTCTCTCTCTCTCTCTCTCTGAGACTCTCCAAGCAGTGTATCTCTCTCTCTCTCTCTCTCTCTCTCTGAGAACTCTCTTAGCAGTGTCTCTCTCTCTCTCTCTAAGACTCTCCGAGCAGTGTCTCTCTCTCTCTCTCTGAGACCTCTCCTAGCAGTGTCTCTCTCTCTCTGAGACCTCTCTTAGCAGTGTCTCTCTCTCTCTGAGACCTCTCCTAGCAGTGTCTCTCTCTCTCTCTGAGACCTCTCTTAGCAGTGTCTCTCTCTCTGAGACCTCTCTTAGCAGTGTCTCTCTCTCTCTCTCTCTCTGAGACCTCTCCAAGCAGTGTCTCTCTCAGAACTCCCCTAGCAGTGTCTCTCTCTCTGAGACCTCCCCTAGCTGTGTCTCTCTCTCTGAGACCTCTCCTAGCAGTGTCTCTCTCTCTCTGAGACCTCTCCTAGCAGTGTCTCTCTCTCAGACCTCTCCTAGCAGTGTCTCTCTCTCAGACCTCTCCTAGCAGTGTCTCTCTCTCTGAGACCTCTCCTAGCAGTGTCTCTCTCTCGGAGACCTCTCCTAGCAGTGTCTCTCTCTCTGAGACCTCTCCTAGCAGTGTCTCTCTCTCGGAGACCTCTCCTAGCAGTGTCTCTCTCTCTGAGACCTCTCCTAGCAGTGTCTCTCTCTCGGAGACCTCTCTTAGCAGTGTCTCTCTCTCTGTCTCTCTCGCTCTGAGACCTCTCTTAGCAGTGTCTCTCCTAGCAGTATCTCTCTCTCTGAGACCTCTCCTAGCAGTGTCTCTCTCTCGGAGACCTCTCCTAGCAGTGTCTCTCTCTCGGAGACCTCTCCTAGCAGTGTCTCTCTCTCGGAGACCTCTCCTAGCAGTGTCTCTCTCTCGGAGACCTCTCCTAGCAGTGTCTCTCTCTCGGAGACCTCTCCTAGCAGTGTCTCTCTCTCGGAGACCTCTCTTAGCAGTGTCTCTCTCTCGGAGACCTCTCCTAGCAGTGTCTCTCTCTCTGAGACCTCTCCTAGCAGTGTCTCTCTCTCGGAGACCTCCCCTAGCAGTGTCTCTCTCTCGGAGACCTCTCCTAGCAGTGTCTCTCTCTCGGAGACCTCTCCTAGCAGTGTCTCTCTCTCTGAGACCTCTCCTAGCAGTGTCTCTCTCTCGGAGACCTCTCCTAGCAGTGTCTCTCTCTCGGAGACCTCTCCTAGCAGTGTCTCTCTCTCGGAGAACTCTCCTAGCAGTGTCTCTCTCTCAGACCCCTCCTAGCAGTCTCTCTCTCTGACCTCTCCTAGCAGTGTCTCTCTCTCTCTCTGAGACCTCTCTCAGCAGTGTCTCTCTCTCTCTCTCTGAGACCTCTCTCAGCAGTGTCTCTCTCTCTGAGACCTCCCCTAGCAGTGTCTCTCTCTCTCTCTCTGAGACTCTCCTAGCAGTGTATCTCTCTCTGAGACCTCTCCAAGCAGTGTCTCTCTCTCTCTCAGACCTCCCCTAGCAGTGTCTCTCTCAGACCTCCCCTAGCAGTGTCTCTCTCAGACCTCCCCTAGCAGTGTCTCTCTCTCTGAGACCTCTCCTAGCAGTGTCTCTCTCGGAGACCTCTCCTAGCAGTGTATCTCTCTCAGACCTCCCCTAGCAGTGTCTCTCTCTCTGAGACCTCTCCTAGCAGTGTCTCTCTCTCGGAGACCTCTCTTAGCAGTGTCTCTCTCTCTGTCTCTCTCGCTCTGAGACCTCTCTTAGCAGTGTCTCTCCTAGCAGTGTATCTCTCTCTCGGAGACCTCTCCTAGCAGTGTCTCTCTCTCAGAACTCTCCTAGCAGTGTCTCTCTCTCGGAGACCTCTCCTAGCAGTGTCTCTCTCCCTGAGACCTCTCCTAGCAGTGTCTCTCTCTCGGAGACCTCTCCTAGCAGTGTCTCTCTCTCGGAGACCTCTCCTAGCAGTCTCTCTCTCTGAGACCTCTCCTAGCAGTGTCTCTCTCTCGGAGACCTCCCCTAGCAGTGTCTCTCTCTCGGAGACCTCCCCTAGCAGTGTCTCTCTCTCGGAGACCTCCCCTAGCAGTGTCTCTCTCTCGGAGACCTCCCCTAGCAGTGTCTCTCTCTCGGAGACCTCTCCTAGCAGTGTCTCTCTCTCGGAGACCTCTCCTAGCAGTGTCTCTCTCTCTGAGAACTCTCCTAGCAGTGTCTCTCTCTCGGAGACCTCTCCTAGCAGTGTCTCTGTCTCGGAGACCTCTCCTAGCAGTGTCTCTCTCTCTGAGAACTCTCCTAGCAGTGTCTCTCTCTCTGAGAACTCTCCTAGCAGTGTCTCTCTCTCTGAGACCTCTCCAAGCAGTGTCTCTCTCTCTCTCTCTGAGACCTCCCCTAGCAGTGTCTCTCTCTCTGAGACCTCCCCTAGCAGTGTCTCTCTCTCTCTCTGAGACCTCCCCTAGCAGTGTCTCTCTCTCTCTCTGAGACCTCTCCTAGCAGTGTCTCTCTCTCTCTCTGAGACCTCTCCTAGCAGTGTCTCTCTCTCTCTCTGAGACCTCTCCTAGCAGTGTCTCTCTCTCTGAGACTCTCCTAGCAGTGTCTCTCTCTCTGAGACTCTCCTAGCAGTGTCTCTTTCTCTGAGACCTCTCTTAGCAGTGTCTCTCTCTCTCTCTCTCTCTGAGACCTCTCCAAGCAGTGTCTCTCTCTCTCTCGGAGACCTCTCTTAGCAGTGTCTCTCTCTCTGTCTCTCTCGCTCTGAGACCTCTCTTAGCAGTGTCTCTCCTAGCAGTGTCTCTCTCTCTGAGACCTCTCCTAGCAGTGTCTCTCTCTCGGAGACCTCTCCTAGCAGTGTCTCTCTCTCGGAGACCTCTCCTAGCAGTGTCTCTCTCTCAGACCTCTCCTAGCAGTCTCTCTCTCTCTGAGACCTCTCCTAGCAGTGTCTCTCTCTCTGAGACCTCTCCTAGCAGTGTCTCTCTCTCTCAGAACTCTCCTAGCAGTGTCTCTCTCTCGGAGACCTCTCCTAGCAGTGTCTCTCTCTCGGAGACCTCTCCTAGCAGTGTCTCTCTCTCGGAGACCTCTCCTAGCAGTGTCTCTCTCTCTCGGAGACCTCTCCTAGCAGTGTCTCTCTCTCGGAGACCTCTCCTAGCAGTGTCTCTCCTCGGAGACCTCTCCTAGCAGTGTCTCTCTCTCGGAGACCTCCCTAGCAGTGTCTCTCTCTCGGAGACCTCTCCTAGCAGTGTCTCTCTCTCGGAGACCTCTCCTAGCAGTGTCTCTCCCTCGGAGACCTCTCCTAGCAGTGTCTCTCTCTCGGAGAACTCTCCTAGCAGTGTCTCTCTCTCAGACCTCTTCTAGCAGTGTCTCTCTCTCAGACCTCTCCTAGCAGTGTCTCTCTCTCTGAGAACTCTCCTAGCAGTGTCTCTCTCTCTGAGAACTCTCCTAGCAGTGTCTCTCTCTCTGAGAACTCTCCTAGCAGTGTCTCTCTCTCGGAGACCTCTCCTACAGTGTCTCTCTCTGGAGACCTCTCCAGAGTGTCTCTCTCCTCTGAGAACTCTCCTAGCAGTGTCTCTCTCTCTGAGAACTCTCCTAGCAGTGTCTCTCTCAGACCTCTCCTAGCAGTCTCTCTCTCTCTGAGACCTCTCCTAGCAGTCTCTCTCTCTCTGAGACCTCTCCTAGCAGTGTCTCTCTCCCTGAGACCTCTCCTAGCAGTGTCTCTCTCTCGGAGACCTCTCCAAGCAGTGTCTCTCTCTCGGAGACCTCTCCTAGCAGTGTCTCTCTCTCTGAGACCTCTCCTAGCAGTGTCTCTCTCTCTGAGACCTCCCCTAGCAGTGTCTCTCTGAGACCTCTCCTAGCAGTGTCTCTCTCTCGGAGACCTCTCCTAGCAGTGTCTCTCTCTCGGAGACCTCTCCTAGCAGTGTCTCTCTCTCGGAGACCTCTCCTAGCAGTGTCTCTCTCTCGGAGAACTCTCCTAGCAATGTCTCTCTTTCTGAGAACTCTCCTAGCAGTGTCTCTCTCTCAGACCTCTCCTAGCAGTCTCTCTCTCCTGACCTCTCTTAGCAGTGTCTCTCTCTCAGACCTCTCTTAGCTGTGTCTCTCTCTCCGAGACCTCTCTTAGCAGTGTTTCTCTCTCTCTCTCTGAGACCTCCCCTAGCAGTGTTTCTCTCTCTCTCTCTGAGACCTCCCCTAGCAGTGTCTCTCTCTCTCTCTGAGACTCTCCTAGCAGTGTATCTCTCTCTGAGACCTCTCCAAGCAGTGTCTCTCTCTCTCTCAGACCTCCCCTAGCAGTGTCTCTCTCAGACCTCCCTGCAGTGTCTCTCTCTGAGACCTCTCCTAGCAGTGTCTCTCTCTCTGAGACCTCTCCTAGCAGTGTCTCTCTCTTGGAGACCTCTCCTAGCAGTGTCTCTCTCGGAGACCTCTCCTAGCAGTGTATCTCTCTCAGACCTCCCCTAGCAGTGTCTCTCTCTCGGAGACCTCTCCTAGCAGTGTCTCTCTCTGAGACCTCTCCTAGCAGTGTCTCTCTCTCGGAGACCTCTCCTAGCAGTGTCTCTCTCTCGGAGACCTCTCCTAGCAGTGTCTCTCTCTCGGAGACCTCTCCTAGCAGTGTCTCTCTCTCGGAGACCTCTCCTAGCAGTGTCTCTCTCTCGGAGACCTCTCCTAGCAGTGTCTCTCTCTCGGAGAACTCTCCTAGCAGTGTCTCTCTCTCAGACCTCTCCTAGCAGTCTCTCTCTCTCTGACCTCTCTTAGCAGTGTCTCTCAGACCTCTCTTAGCTGTGTCTCTCTCTCCGAGACCTCTCCTAGCAGTGTCTCTCTCTCTGAGACCTCTCCAAGCAGTGTCTCTCTCTCTCTCAGACCTCCCCTAGCAGTGTCTCTCTCAGACCTCCCCTAGCAGTGTCTCTCTCTCTGAGACCTCTCCTAGCAGTGTCTCTCTCTCTGAGACCTCTCCTAGCAGTGTCTCTCTCTTGGAGACCTCTCCTAGCAGTGTCTCTCTCGGAGACCTCTCCTAGCAGTGTATCTCTCTGAGACCTCTCCTAGCAGTGTCTCTCTCTCGGAGACCTCTCTTAGCAGTGTCTGTCTCTCTGTCTCTCTCGCTCTGAGACCTCTCTTAGCAGTGTCTCTCCTAGCAGTGTATCTCTCTCTCGGAGACCTCTCCTAGCAGTGTCTCTCTCTCTCTCAGAACTCTCCTAGCAGTGTCTCTCTCTCGGAGACCTCTCCTAGCCTCTCCTAGC